>NC_064640.1:523066255-523366255 GCF_023864345.2 Schistocerca serialis cubense
GGGGAGGGGCGGGTTTGTTATTAGTGGCGCATAAATGATTCAGCACTGGACAGGATTAGACAGCTATGATTTACCAAGAGGGAAGATATGACACTGGTAATAGGAAAACCTTTGGTCTTCTCTTGAATACGGTTGGATTTCTGATCAGACATAGGTTGCACACTAGTTTGTTCCACATATGTATGATTTGTAGGAGATGGAGTCATATTCAGAGTTGTGCAAAGGTACAGGTAAAATGCTTATGGAATGATGGTAGTCATCTGATAGAAGAGATGAACTGAGGAATTCAGTGACTAAGAAACTGATGAAGAATATAGAGACCGTAAAAAACATGTGATTAGCATTAATCATTAGAACAAATCATCTAGAGTTTTTACAATTCCCAACATGCTTAAAATTAAGGTTTTGGTAGAAGTAATACCCATATAGGTTTTTTTTTTTTTCAAATTCTAGAAGGAAATGGTTACCTTTTTTAATTGCATTTGGCAAGACATTTCCTGCACACAGAGAGAATCTGTTCCCTTGAATTTTGATGCTCATCCATACTTAATGTCAACATCTTACATAGGAATACTCTCTCTCTCTCTCTCTCTCTCTCTCTCTCTCTCCTCCTCCTCCTCCTCCTCCTCCTCCTCCTCTATATACAAAGTGAGTCAGGAGGAAAGGTATATGCTTTGAGGATGATTGTCTTCATCATTCTGAACAAAAAAACTCCATATGAGCATAACAGTTCCTGGGGAATTAACAGGAACAGTGGGGAACAGGATAAATGCAGGTGATAGTAAACGAAACATTGTGATACAATGTTTTGTTTAATTGTGTACATTCCCTCAGGAAATATGTTCAAAATGTTCACCATCAACTGCAATGCATTTTGCGGCTGTTGTGTTGCTGATCTTACCTCATTCGTAAGGTCCTCCCTTTGCGTCCACTCTGTGCTTGTAAACTTTACTCTTAAGCCAACCTCACAAACAGTAATCTAATGGAGTAATATCGGGCAACTTCAGTGGCCAAGAAAGACAGATTTTCAAACAGCTATATGTCAGATATCGTTTATAAAGGGGCATGTGGATACAAAGTTTTTTTGTTCAGAATCACCAATACTATTGTCACTCAAAACGTGTGTGCTTTCCCTCCTGTCTCAACCAGTTTGTAAACTGAAGTTCCCTAGTTGTTTCTATCTGTACGTACATGCTAATCTCAGGAACTAGTGTACGGATTTTGATCCAGTTTTGACTAATAGATGGATTGATTCACAAGGTAGGTTTGTGCCTAAAAACTGGATGAACCACAATAAAGTAATGTCCACTGCTGCTCTGAAAATGACAGCTTTGCCACCTAGCAATACAATGCCACAACTCTAGACAGCTCCCAAGCTTGAGCAGCATCCTGGTTGGGCCTAGTGGCCTATGACTTGCCTCAAAACTGAAACGTTGTGCAATCAAATACCAGTCAGACCACGGATTTTTCACTTTTTAAACCTAACATTCACCTCTCAATGATGTGGACATTCACCTGAAGCAAAATGCGGCTTGGATTCAGTGTTAAACTGTATACTTCATTTTCCCATCAGCTTTGGTAGTCTAGCGGCAAAGTGCGGGCTTGGTAACCAAAAGTTCGCAGGATTACATCTCTGTGAGACCACAAATTTTTACCACTGTTTTTTATTCTACCAATCACTTGTCAATGATGTCCACATGTGCAAGAAACAAAAGGCGTTTCGGATTCCACATTAAACTGTAGGCCACCTTTTACCAGTGAGTGACTGGCTAAGGAGCCTAGTGGCGTCTGCTGCTTAAATCTCTTTATTTATATGGAAGTGATTATTTCAGTTACCTAATGTTCTCGTCCAGTTTTTAATCATAACTCTATGCAATGCCCCATAGCCAAAATTACCATTACACCAGATAAGTCATCTGGCCATAGATACTTAATGATACCTGTGCAAATCTGGTTGGGTCACTAGTGTCACACTCTCTCTCTCTCTCTCTCTCTCTCTCTCTCTCTCATGTAGAAAGAGCCCTCATGTTATTCAGCTATCAGAATTTGTGCCTCTTCTGTACCTTCACTACCCACCTCAGCAAAAACTCCTACTCACTTAAGACGCAGTCACATTTGGATCTCAGTGACTGAAAACAGCAGTTGCCATGTGTGTACCTATGAGTTGTGCATGTACAAATGTGTCTGCTTTGCTGTGTCTATATCTGATGAAGGACTAAATCCAATAGCCATCTTTTTCAAAGCACTGTGTGCCACTCAAAGCCTCCTCTATGTGGTAAGCAGCAATCTGCTCTTTTCTTATTGTTTAGTAGACTGAGCCATTTTGTGCTTCTTTGGTTTTTCTGCCAGGATCAATGTCATAAAATGTTCTATGTGGTATTTCAAGTTGTGTTACTCCAGCTTCCTTCAGGTCTCCTTCAACTGCACAGTCCATTTAACTGTTTCATTTAATAGTTCCTTGGGTGAAAACAGAACACTTATAGGTTCAGTTCATTCTCCTTCTGTCCATCTGTGTGTGTGTGTGTCCTACTATTAAGACCCCTTTTCCTCAGGAATAGGTACAGATATCAAGTTCAAATTTATGTCAAACACTAAGGTCTATGGTCCCAGGTGGTGTAAATAATTTATCTTTTAAGTCAAAGGAATCAAAAGATACGGCCATATATGTCACATATTTTGATGCTCGCAAACTCACTCACCAAAAGCTACAAACAAACTGTGTCTGGTGATTCAATGGAAAAGAACATGCGTGGAAAATGTGAGGTTAAATTAAGTTGGTTCAGAATCCTCAGAGCGCAAGTCCTACTCACACTAGTTGAATTTTTTAGCTTTGACTTTACTGTGGATTTTGTAGAATTCCACAGTCTGTCTATTTAGTCTGGTTGGTTTTGTTCTTTTAATATGTCCATGGTATTTTAGCCTGCATGTTTCATATCCAAATAAGCTTCAGTATACTTTTTATTTTCTTTATCTGCTCTCAGTCTGTGTAATTCAGACCTACAGTTTTCCTGATTACTTTTTGTTCTCCCTTTGAGTTTCTTCAGTGTCCATCTTTCCATTTAACATGAGTGTTTCAGTCCTATAAAAGCACTCTTGTTTGATGACTGTCATAGTTTCTGAGTTTGGTTTATTTTGAGACACATTTTTTGTTACTGCACTCTTTTGTAAGTCTTGTGCCACAAGATCGGTAGCTGTATGTACAGAACAGGGAATCAGTGATCATAAGGCTGTTGCAGCATCCCTGAATATGGAAGTTAATGGGAATATAAAAAAAGGGAGGAAGGTTTATCTGTTTAGTAAGAGTAATAGAAGGCAGATTTCAGACTACCTAACAGATCAAAACGAAAATTTCTGTTCCGACACTGACAATGTTGAGTGTTTATGGAAAAAGTTCAAGGCAATCGTAAAATGCGTTTTAGACAGGTACGTGCCGAGTAAAACTGTGAGGGACGGGAAAAACCCACCGTGGTACAACAACAAAGTTAGGAAACTACTGCGAAAGCAAAGAGAGCTCCACTCCAAGATTAAACGCAGCCAAAACCTCTCAGACAAACAGAAGCTAGAAGATGTCAAAGTTAGCGTAAGGAGGGCTATGCGTG
This sequence comes from Schistocerca serialis cubense, assembly GCF_023864345.2. Classification (NCBI taxonomy): domain Eukaryota; kingdom Metazoa; phylum Arthropoda; class Insecta; order Orthoptera; family Acrididae; genus Schistocerca; species Schistocerca serialis. Next base: position 523,069,855 of record NC_064640.1, read on the forward strand.
AAGCGTTCAGTGAATTCGAAAGTAAAATTCTATGTACCGACTTGACAGAAAATCCTAGGAAGTTCTGGTCTTACATTAAATCAGTAAGTGGCTCGAAACAGCATATCCAGACACTACGGGATGATGATGGCATTGAAACAGAGGATGACACGCGTAAAGCTGAAATACTAAACACCTTTTTCCAAAGCTGTTTCACAGAGGAAGACCGCACTGCAGTTCCTTCTCTAAATCCTCGCACAAACGAAAAAATGGCTGACATCGAAATAAGTGTCCAAGGAATAGAAAAGCAACTGGAATCACTCAATAGAGGAAAGTCCACTGGACCTGACGGGATACCAATTCGATTCTACACAGAGTACGCGAAAGAACTTGCCCCCCTTCTAACAGCCGTGTACCGCAAGTCTCTAGAGGAATGAAGGGTTCCAAACGATTGGAAAAGAGCACAGATAGTCCCAGTCTTCAAGAAGGGTCGTCGAGCAGATGCGCAAAACTATAGACCTATATCTCTGACGTCGATCTGTTGTAGAATTTTAGAACATGTTTTTTGCTCGAGTATCATGTCGTTTCTGGAAACCCAGAATCTACTATGTAGGAATCAACATGGATTCCGAAAACAGCAATCGTGTGAGACCCAACTCGCTTTATTTGTTCATGAGACCCAGAAAATATTAGATACAGGCTCCCAGGTAGATGCTATTTTTCTTGACTTCCGGAAGGCGTTCGATACAGTTCCGCACTGTCGCCTGATAAACAAAGTAAGAGCCTACGGAATATCAGACCAGCTGTGTGGCTGGATTGAAGAGTTTTTAGCAAACAGAACACAGCATGTTGTTATCAATGGAGAGACGTCTACAGACGTTAAAGTAACCTCTGGCGTGCCACAGGGGAGTGTTATGGGACCATTGCTTTTCACAATATATATATAAATGACCTAGTAGATAGTGTCGGAAGTTCCATGCGGCTTTTCGCGGACGATGCTGTAGTATACAGAGAAGTTGCAGCATTAGAAAATTGTAGCGAAATGCAGGAAGATCTGCAGCGGATAGGCACTTGGTGCAGGGAGTGGCAACTGACCCTTAACATAGACAAATGTAATGTATTGCGAATACATAGAAAGAAGGATTCTTTATTGTATGATTATATGAGAGCGGAACAAACACTGGTAGCAGTTACTTCTGTAAAATATCTGGGAGTATGCGTGCGGAACGATTTGAAGTGGAATGATCATATAAAATTAATTGTAGGTAAGGCGGGTACCAGGTTGAGATTCATTGGGAGAGTGCTTAGAAAATGTAGTCCATCAACAAAGGAGGTGGCTTACAAAACACTCGTTCGACCTATACTTGAGTATTGCTCATCAGTGTGGGATCCGTACCAGATCGGTCTGACGGAGGAGATAGAGAAGATCCAAAGAAGAGCGGCGCGTTTCGTCACAGAGTTATTTGGTAATCGTGATAGCGTTACGGAGATGTTTAATAAACTCAAGTGGCAGACTCTGCAAGAGAGGCGCTCTGCATCGCGGTGTAGCTTGCTCGCCAGGTTTCGAGAGGGTGCGTTTCTGGATGAGGTATCGAATATATTGCTTCCCCCTACGTATACCTCCCGAGGAGATCACGAATGTAAAATTAGAGAGATTAGAGCGCGCACAGAGGCTTTCAGACAGTCGTTCTTTCCGCGAACCATACGCGACTGGAACAGGAAAGGGAGGTAATGACAGTGGCACATGAAGTGCCCTCCGCCACACACCGTTGGGTGGCTTGCGGAGTATAAATGTAGATGTAGATGTAGATAACATAGCTGAGTAAAATGAAGGCATTACCCTCGAGTGTTGCAAGATTTTACAGAAGTGGGCCAAGTCAACTGAGCAAATTATGCAATATAGAAAGCTGATTTAGCAGGAACTGCTGCTCTGGCACTGAAGTGGTTACTTAGTGCTATCACCAAACTGAGCAGCCAGAGGTGCAGAAGTACCAGTCCAGCAGGTCCACAGCGCACACTGCCTGATTACCTCATGCTCACATCAAGGCTGTGTTATGACTTGAGTGGAAGAAACCAGTGCTGCAGCAATAAAAGAATGGGCTAGACCTGGATAAATATTCCCGATTTACAGCTACAGGTATCCCAGTCTGCCGGCATCAAGCTATGAGGAGGGACCTATGATGTTCAGTAGTCTTCATGTCTACTGACTTTGAGTTTCGTGGGAGTGCACATCTTCTCCTGTGGATTTCGACGCTGCTAGCCACAGGGCCCTAATCATGCAGAATCCAATGCTTGGGACTTGCACTCTATAACTGGACGGTCTCTATGTGGCCTCTAGTTCATCCTTGGGGCACACAACTGCTTGTCCGCTCCCAATTGTGTGGGCAAGCTACTTGCTGCTTGCCTTATTCCTGTGGGCAGATTCTGCCGTTGGGGACTGCATGCAGTCTACATCTTTGTCATGCTCACTCTGGTCACCTACTCCCAATGCTGTTAGCAAACACAGGGCTGTGTGTGTCATGCAGTGTGTGTGCTTCATGGGATCAGTGACTTTGTAGTGCCGCTTGTGCTGACACTGCTTCTTCCTTCGTTACCACCTGCCTGCAGCTCCACGCTACTTGATGACCAGCATCAACCTCAGCACGCACATACTTCTAATGCCCTGCTATCTGGAGTGACATCGCGCAAACTGATGTATTCAGAATAATAAATATATGGTTTGTCAATATTGCTTTACTGGCCCCTCATTACACATCTGACAGGAACCCACTTGCCAACCACCACTCATTCACACCCTGGAGTGGTGCTTCGTTGACATCCTGACCACCACCACTCCATTTTGTGATAACGAATTTCATAATCAACCTTTTCCAATCTACTAGGGTAAGTCAATTATCAACCAAAAAGTAGTTATAAAATTTTATTGTAGTCAAATAGTCTCCTTATGTTTCATTGCACTTAGTCCATCGTTGTACAGGCATCCTGATGCCCTCATAAAAGAAGGTTCTCAGCTGAACTGCGAGCCAGGAATGCATGGCTTCTTTCACTGCTTCGCCTGATGCAAATCGACGGCTCCTTAATGCCTATTTGAGTGGACCAAACAAGTGATAGTCAGAAGGGGCAAGACGAGGACTATATGGAGGATGATCTAACACTTCAAATTTGACTTTCTAGGGCGTTTCAGCAGTGTGGACAGCAGTGTGTGGATGGGCATTGTCATGCAACAACACAACACCTTCTGATAGAAATCCTCGGCATTTGCTTCGAATTGCATGCTTTAACCTGGCAGTAAGTATCTCACTGTAACATACACTGTTTATTGTTGTGCCCCTTTCCCTATAATGTTCCAGTACTGGACCTTGTGCATCCTACAAAACCGTAAGCATCAGTTTTCCTGGCGACTGTTGGGTCTTTAACTTTTTCTTGCACGGCAAATTTGGATGTTTCCATTCCATACACTGCCGTTTACTCTCTGGTTCATAAAGGTGGATCCATGTTTCGTCACCGGTAATGATCCTGTCTAAGAAGTTGTCCCCTTCGTTACCATAGCGATCCAAATGTTTTTTTGCAGATGTCCAAGTTCATTTATTTATCCAACTGTGTGAGATTTTTTGGCACCTATTTTGCACAAACTTTATGAAACCCAAGTTTGGTTGTGGATGATTTCATAGGCAGAGCTGCTACTGATTTGCAGACGATGTGCCACTTCGTCAATAGTTAATCATCTGTCTAAGAGAATGTGAATTCTCAATGGTTTCTTCATTTGTGGTGGTAAACGGTTGTCTGGCTCCTTCATCGTGCTTAACAATTGTGCGACCATTTCAGAATTTTTCAATCCATTCGTAGACAATCCATTGTGGCAAAACACTGTTCCCGTAGAGTATTTAAAGTCTTCGATGAATTTCGGCCCCCGATACGCCTTCAGACCACAAAAAAACGGATCACTGAATGTCGCTCTTCTTTGGTGCAAATTGACAGCAGAGCAGCCGTGATTAGCAGCACAGTAGTGATAATGAAACTCACCTAGCAGCATGAAAATTGTAAAGATATAATAACAAATAAACAAAGCATGCCTCATCAATGTAAAACACCAGTACTACCAAAATATGCAAAAATATAACTAAATTGTGGATAATAATTGACCTACCCTTGTAATTTCATTAACGTTTTCACCTTGTCGATTTTTCCATGTTTAGTTTTTAGAATTTTGGTTTCCAGGTATTTGTTAGGCTGGTTTTTTCAAATGATATTTGAAGCCCTACTCTTCCTGCAGTTTCTTTAAGAATTTCTATTTCTTTTTGCACTGTTTCAATGTCCTCACATAGAACTGCCTGGTTATCTGCAAAAGCTAAGCCACCTTTGTCAACACTGTTACTTCTTTACCGGTTCACCAATTTTAAGCTTGGATTACTTTTTCTGTGTCACGACTGAAATGTAATGGACAGAGTCCATCAACTTGTCTCACACCTGTTTTAATTTAAAACTTTTCCAAAATTTTCCCCCTGAAGTTTATTGTAAATTTTGTATCATTTGTTGTTTAACTAATAATTGCAGTGGTTTTGAGGTCCAGACCACCACCTTACTTCTGATAGAAACCTTTCTATGCAATTCTTCAGGCTTTCCCGGCGAGGTGTTGTCATGATGATTAATCAGGTTTCTGCCAGTTATTCGCGTCTTTCCTGCACATTAAAAGTGTGTTCCATCCACCCACCAAGATTAAGGCTCTGCTATGAAGTGTGAAGGACGACCTGTATCTACAGAAACCATATGAATGTGATGTGACATACATCGGCCAGACAACGAGGACTGTTGATATCAGATGCAAGGAGCACCAAAGGCACACCAGACTGAGACAAGTAACCAAGTCACTGATTGCCGAGCATTGTTTAAAACTCAATCATTCTATCAAGTATAATCATGCCAAGATTTTCACACAAACATCGAGATAATGGGACAGCGGCATCAAAGAATCTATTGAGATAAAGGTCGCAGAGAATCTCATTGAGTGGGACACTGGTTTCCAGCTGAGCATGGCTTGGAACCCGGCACTCAATCTCCTGAAGATGCAACGGAGGCAACATCAAGACCCCAAGGGACACAAGTATGAAGATGGAATTAAATACCACGTAATAACGGATGCATGTGAAATGGTAACTCAGCAACAGACACAATACCTGAGAATGTTCTTCCAAGTCTCAAGTGGCAATTTGAACACCATCAGCCTGAAAATAACACAGTAGCTGCTCCTGGGGGTGGCAAGGACTTTCGACGGAACGCCTAACATGGCACACCACGGTAACAGAACTAATTCACAGAAAGACTTAAAAGGTGACAATCAGAAGATAAAACATCTAGCACGGCTTGGACGGCATTCTGAACTTAATTCATCAATACTGACAATGGATAATAACCACAAAGTAAACCCGCAGCATTCAGAGCACCCACAGCTAGAAGAAAACACTACAGCCGCTGCTATTGGTTGGTGCACACCATGGACAGAGCGTCGGACGCGGCACGGACTGCACAAGGAGCACCTAGCACAACATAGGCCATAAATACCGGACTCGTTCCACACTGGAACCAGTATCAGACGGCACCTGAAGAAGACAGCGAGTCACACAATTAAAATATCATCCAGAAAAGACGCGAATAACTGGCAGAAACCCAATTAATCAACATGACACCTTTCTGTGCATTCAGGGCAACTTAGAAATTTTTAAAATATTTCCAAAATTCAATGCACTTAGCTTAGTTGGTAAGTACCTGTAGTAACATACCAGTTATTACACCTACCACCCACAGCGTCAATTGTATTGCGCTTCAACATTCAAACAGCGTGTTTGCAACTACCTGAGGTGACTGCCAGGGGCAGCCCGGTCACCAATCGCTCTCGCCAGATCTGCCGTGAGCACGCAGTAGTACACAAATGACACCTGACATGGATAGCCTCTTTATAAGGGCATGTATGGACTCCCAGGCTCTCAGCTGTTAAATGTGTTTTGAGCCACCACTTTCATTGCATCCTTCTTGATGTCACTCTGTGACCCAGTAAATTGTATCCTTTTTATTGCTGTTTATTTCCTTACGTTCCTAGTTGGAACACAAGTGGCAACATAGATGATCGAATTTTTGCATGTTTTGGGTTATGTGATTTCTGTGCTGTTCATCTCTTCCATGGAGGCTTTACTCCAGTCCCTTCTGCAACAACAGTAGGCAGATACGGCCATGGTGGAACAGTTGTTGACGATGTTGACTGCAGCTCAGCTACAGTTTGTTCACCCATCGACATTTCCCCCTATGATGAATCTGCGGAAGACTGGCTTACTTACAAGAAGCGGCTATGTCAACATTTCACGGTGTTCCAGGTAGTAAACATTGTGGTCCATAACATTTTTTCCTTGTTGTGGATGCCCCCTCACATGTATTTCTTACTGTGCCAGTCAGATCCTCTGCAAGAACCAGCATCACTTTCTTTAGACTATATGTGTCGTTTGTTGTCGTCCTATCACCACAAGCATACGTATGTGGTCGCTATGCATTCTGGATTCTACCATTGTTGCAAACAACTCCAGCAATCGTATCAAGTTTGGATGCCCCCAGCAATCGTATCAAGTTTGGATGGCCGATCTTCACAGCCTCAATCAAAAGTCGGTTTGTCACAGTTAACTCTCAGGAGTCTTATGTGGACCCCACACTCAGAGATGCAATCATTCGTTCAGCCCTTGGTAAAGAGATGCGTCAATGTGCCCTTCAGTTGGAGGACCCTACGTTAGAAGATGTCTCCTGCACTATGGGCCACCAATTGGATCTGTTTGCCCCAGGGCTAGGTTGTGCAACCAACTTCACGGCACGCATCACCCTCAAACCCTCTGCTTGCCCTCGCTGTTTTCAGGTGTGGCCAGTGCCAATAGCTTTATGTAACCAGGTTGAGACAGCTGGACTGATTAACATCACTGTGAATGGCTAGATCAATTTTCTCAAGTGAATGGGCTACATCCTTAGTTATCATAAAAAAGTTGTTTGGTCAGCTCTGGCACTGTGGCAACTTCAAGATCACTATTAATGCACAGGCAGTCATAGACACATATCCCCACGCCTCTCCTGGGGGGGGGGGGGGGGGGGGGGGGGGGGGGGGGGGGAGATTCTTTTCCAAACCCGACCTGGCTGAAGGCTTCTTTCAGATCCCTTGGACAATGCATCAAATCAGTTGCTTGTAGTTAATATGCCTTTTAGCCTCTATCAGTACCAATGGCTGACCTTCAGGATCAGCTAGTGTTCCTGCCACCTTTCAACATCTTTTAGAACAGGTCACAATGGTTGTTCCTCATTGCATTAACTGTCTTGATGATACAGTCATGACAAGTGCGAATATGGAGGATCACCTGTGTAATTTCCATTCTTTGTTTACTGTTCTACACGCCATAGGCCACAAACATAATCTCGCTTAAGCCTCACTTTTTCCAACCTTTAATTGTTTATCTAGGTCACAAATTTTCCCATCAGGGCCTGTGCCCCATGGAACAACATGTCGCCACCATTACAGCTTTGCCCCCTCAGTCTCATCTACATTTCATTTCATGGAAAAGTGGCATACCATCAAGTTTATTCCCAGAGCGGCTATTATTGCCCATCACTTTATTATGTTACTTCAGAAAAGTGCTTGTTTTGTTTGGTCTGCAGCCTGTGAACATGCTTTTGTGCAGCTTAAGGATAGTCTTTGCTCCGCACTGTGTCTTGCAGCATTTCAACCTGGCATGCAGCCAGTCCTGGCCACAGCCATATCCCAGCCAGTATGGCCCATTGCCATTCAGATGGCTCCAATCTGCCTATTGCCTTTGCATAAAAAACAATCAACTCGGCTCAGCAATATTATTCTCAGGTGGAACAAGTAGCACTTGCTGATGTCTAGGCCTTACAAAATTTCAATGTCTCTTGTATGGTGTAAAATTTCATTTAATTACCAACCACAAGCCCTCAGTTTGCCTGTTCAGCTCATTGGTGTTCTTATCGGACAAAGCCACTAATCGTCTTCGGAGTTGGGCTCTGTTTTTGTCCTGGTACAACTATGAGACCCATTTTCGTCCCAAGTTGCATCATGCAAATGCGGATACTCTGTCCCAGCTACTCTTGGGCCCTGACCCCTCATCTGACCAGGAGGGAATGCTTTGTTTTCAACTCAGTACAGAGGCAAGGCAGTTGGTGGATGGCTTTCCTGTTACCAGTTTCTGTACTGTCTGTGCTGTGACGGGGGATCCGGTGCTCTGTTAGCTCATACATATGATACAATATGGACGGCCTGACCGTCCAACGCACCAGGCAGCAGATGCACTTCAAAATTGTTACACGTTGTGTCATCACCTCTCCCTGTTGGATGGCATTATTCTCCTGCTGTTAGAAGGGCTTACTCACTGTATGGTGGTTCCAGCAACTCTACGATCAAAGGTTCTTCACTTATTCCATTAGGGTCAGTGTGGGATTGCTTGCACAAAACTGTTGGCGTGCCACATGTGTTTTGGCAGTATACCAATTGGGGAAATGGTCACATTGATTACACTGGTCTTTTTCAAAACACTTTGCAACTTATGCTTTTTCTCATTTTCCTTATGTTGTTCATCATTCACCAGCAACAGTAGACATGACCGTCACGGTCCTGTCGAAGTTCTTTGTAGAAGGTTTCGTACAATGGTCCTCAGTTCATGCTGACAGCTTTCCAGGACTTCCATACACAAAATAGCATTCGTCCTGTCCAAGTGCCTCCCTTCCTTCTACAGTTGAAGAGCGAGGCAGAACACCTTGTCCAGATGCTAAAGAGACAGATGCCCAAGTACGTAGGAGATTTCCCAGTCAAGGAGGCTCTCATTTTTTTACATAATTACGTTAACAATGCTGGTTGGAGCCAAGAGTCCCATTGAGCTCCTGCATGGTCATCAGCAGTGGATGCTGTTTGATCTCTGGCTGGCAGGCAGGCATCTCCCAGCGATGCCAGTTTCGTCAATATTTGCACCCAGCACCCCACTCTGGGCCAGGGCATTAGGAGGGAGCCCTCATTGGATTTCAGCCATCATTCACAGCCAACATTGTCACCGTGTCTTTGTGGTTCGCATGCAAGACTGATATGTGGCATACCACTGAAACCAGCTGCATCCCAGGATGAGCGCGGAGCCCCCCCCCCCCCCCCCCCCCTCTTTTCTTGTTGGCCCTGGCCACACTTGGGGTAGAGCAGGCCTGATCATGCCTACCTACCCCAGTGGTTGAGGCTTTGTCAGCACCAATGGGGATTTGCTTCCTGTGGCTGATGCCAGTGCCTCCCACTGCACTGAAAGTATTTATAAAGTCCTGGTATTATTTTTTGGAAGTCACCATCAATTTCACAGAGTTGACTGTGCACATACTTTCTCTTTGTTTGTCTTAATAATTCTTAAATTTCTTTCCTAGGTGCCAGGGACCTGTCACATACATTTTCTGATATGTTACTATTCCACATTTTGAATGTCTTTTGTCACAATTTTACTGCTTGTTCACAATTTTCATTCCACTAAGGGTATTTTTCTGCCTTTGTAAAGGAATTTGGTTTTGAACAGTTTGATAAAACATTCTATGAGTTGCTCTCAGTTTTGTGCTTGTGCTTTGTTGGGTTCATTTGCCAATAGCAGTAGTTGGATTTTAGTAGTATCAAATTTACAAATTAGTGACATCCTTCTGTTGATTTTAAGGACCTTTAAATTCAGTTTCACTTAGGTTAGGTAGTTATTTGTGTCCATATTTGCTCCTTTGTGTACCTGAACATTTAAAAATTTCCTTGTGATGTGGATACAAGATCGTGATATAATCAATTTGGAATTTACCAATATTCTTGTTGGTGGATTTCCACATTTTGTTTTGGGAGTATATTTCTTAAAATGGCCTGATGTAATTTTGAAACTGAAATTTCTATACAGTTCCACCAGTCTCTCTCCATTCTGACTGCTCCATTTGTGTGCAGGGGAGGTATCAAGTGTTTTGTTGAAATTTCTGTAATTCCCTAAGTAAGCTTTAAAATTTTTCACTACACGAACCATACACGATCCACATATCACAACAAAAGCTTATCTGCTTGTTGTGATATATGGATCATCTGCGACTTCTCTCTACCTGTTTCTATTTCTGCAGTGGGCAAACAGGCAGCCCTCTTCTGTACTACACAGAATTTAAATTAAAAACTCAACAACGATAGTTTGTTACAATAAGCAGCCAAAGAATCAACATAACTTCTTTTTTAAGAAGTATTGGTATTAAACTTGAGAACTTCACACATTATGGTTAAGAAACTTACAGTTGTGTAGTCGTGAGCTGCTTTCATTAAGTCATCACAGCCCTGGGTATCGGCAAACAGGCGGATTCCAATGCAGTTGGAGGGATCAAGCTGCTTTTTCAGAAAGCCGCAGCAAGCATCAACAATCTCTGGCATTTGCAGTAACCGAGCTGCACTGAGAAGCTTTTCAACAGTCTCTTCTCTGATCTCCACTTTGCCTGTTTGGGCATATGACAATAAGTATGGAATTAGTAAAATCGCTTTGTATTAGCTCTGATGTTATATCTTACCATAATATTAGTTACAAATGTTTTAACTCAGAAGTCTATAAATTAAAACTTACAGTATTTTCTAAAAATGTGAATGGGAGCTTCTGATAATGATTAAATGCAAGATGATACACAAAAATAGTATTTTCTAAAAACATGAAACAGTAACAAACCCTGGTGCAAACCAAAGAGAGAGTCAAATTGTGATAATTCAGTAATGCTTGGCCTAGGGGCAGGTGCTCCAAATATCACTGATGGAAAAAAATCAATCCCCAGTATTGGACTACAAACAGGACAGGGGGTAGTAAATCAAATTAAGTTAGAAGAAACATTATTGCACCAAAAATCAGAATCATGATTCCTTTAATTTTTAACACAGTGGAGATAGATAGTTCCTGCAAAAATTTGCACTTGTTTAACTCTTTGAGTCCCAACCTGAGCACACCTCTGCTCATCTTCCTCCATTTGCATTGTTGTTATCAGTTTCTATTCAAGTTCGGTATGCTGTGGAATGACCTCTGCATGTTGCTGCCATCATCTGTAGGTTTCTGAACTATTTTGGCATTCTCAAGTACAACCCACATTTGTTCACAACCACTACAACGACGCTTCCACAATAGTTTTTGGGGTTTCTTGCTGTGCTAGAGCATGGGTAGTCAAACTTTGGTACCTACTGTCCACTTTTGTATCTGTGTTGCTGGTAAATTTTTCAACTGCCCACTGGTTTCACAGTAACGGTGATTTGCAAAGTAGGGAAGTAATTTTACTTTCTAAAATTTATAAAGTGAAGTTACAGTAAGTTAAAGCATATAATAATAATTACTTCACAAATACTTTGTCAATATTTTATGAAAACCCAATAAAAATGTGTTTAAAGTCTATCACCTACCACCCACCATGATATCTGGAACACCAACTAGTGGGCAATAGGGACACGTTGACCACCACTGTGCTTGTGTGTATTTTCTGATGATACAGACCAATACTGAGATCTAGTTGCTTTTGAATGAACCATTTGTAGACTCTGGTTCCAAAGGGGATGTTTCTGAAAGACAATATAGTGATTCTGCTTCTCAATCAGACTGAGGTACAAGAACTTTATTATTTCAATATTACTGTTCTACAAACTTTGCTTGAAAAATCTCCTAGGTAAATTATATTTCAACTGTGTTTTCAGATGAAATCCCATCTCCAACAGTGTATAATATATTCCTGAATAATCAAGATAGTATTTCAAATGTAGTGCCATCTTTAGAGCCACCATGCAATACAAAACATTCTAATGTTGCAGAATATCCAGATGCAGAAGTAGGATGGATCATATTAGATGAGCTACGATCGTTACCTGAATTGAAAAAGTGGATGTGTGGCAGAAGTTTATGTCAGTAGCAGTCCTTGATATTTTATGCGCCACCTCTGTTTCCAGTTTCCTGTAGGAGAATAAGACCATAGCTGTGGGAACATGTATGTCTAATCTTAGATGACTTCCTATAAAAGGTGCCTAGGTGTTTATGAGCAAGAAACATTCGTCATGTCTGAAGCAGAGGGACACTAGAAATGTTGCAGATTTGTCGTCACAAGATTACAGAAAAAGAAGCTGAGGTCGGTAGCAAAACAGGGATGACAAGGACGATAAAACCTGATGCAGTTCCAGACTACAATTTCATTAAGGCACGCATAGACAGGAATGATCAACTCTTATCTTACTACCATTATAAGAGAAGGCAAATGAAATGGTGGAAGAAACTATTTTCCATCTTTCTATAATGGCAGTAAACACTTTCATACAGTACCAAAAAACAAGAAATAATCAAGTCGGAGGCTACCATTTGGCAAATTTTCTACTTCAATTAGGTGAGCAGTTTGCAAAGAAAGCGGGTAAGCAACAACACACTGCTACTCCTCAAAATGCGACTTCTAGGACGGGATTTTGCTGCCAGAATTCCTTCCAAAAAAACTGTAATGTGGAAAGTCTTCAAGAAAAGAAACAGTATGGTGGTGTCCTGACTTAAGTTCCACTGTACATGCCAATGTGTTTCAGACTGTACCATACAAATTGCTGTTAATTGTAGTAATAAGAATCTACTTAAAACTTTCTTCCTTAAACATGTAGTGAAATTTGAATAAAATTAATGTGCTACATTTGCAGTGAATGTGTGTCCTTTTGTAACTAGATTAAACAAGAACCTTTCTACCTCCAAATAAAGTATCCACATTCATACATAAAGTAATGAACATGAAACAATAGATACTTAAAGAGATGCTAAAATTGTCCAAGATTCTGGGACACGCCCGAGACTCAAAGCGTTAATGGAAAGCTCTACATTGTGTAGCCCCCAATTAGTGCTAAAAACTGTAAATGTTTGTATAACTTGTGCCTCACTGGTCTGGATACTTTGCAAGACTAAACAAATTGTTTGAAAGTCAGTAATCAATTGCTTATGGTACAGCGATAAGATGAGCAAACAGTATGATGTAACATACACCATGGAAGTGTAATTGGTGAGGACAATAAATTCTTCATGTATTTTCTTTCATTTTTATCATCAAACATAAGGACATCTTATAAAAGTATTCATGCTTTACATTTAGATTGTATTTCCTTAATATCTGATGGAAGCACTGTTAAGTCATTCACTAAGAGCACAAATGCACTCATCTCCCATCTAAACAGAGGTTGTGTATTTAATAGTAGTAGTAGTAGTAGTAGTAGTTGTAGTAGTTGTTGTGATCTTCATTCCTGAGACTGGTTTGATGCAGCTCTCCATGCTACTCTATCCTGTGCAAGCTGCTTCATCTCCCAGTACCTACTGCAACCTACATCCTTCTGAATCTGCTTAGTGTATTCATCTCTTGGTCTTCCTCTACGATTTTTACCCTCCACGTTGCCCTCCAGTACTAAATTGGTCATCCCTTGATGCCTCAGAACATGTCCTACCAACCGATCCCTTCTTCTAGTTAAGTTGTGCCACAAACTCCTCTTCTCCTCAATTCTTTTCAATACCTCCTCATTAGTTATGTGATCTACCCATCTAATCTTCTTCATTCTTCTGTAGCACCACATTTCGAAAGCTTCTATTCTCTTCTTGTCTAAACTATTTATCGTCCACATTTCACTTCCATACATGGCTACACTCCATACAAATACTTTCAGAAACGACTTCCTGAAATTTAAATCTATACTCGATGTTAACAAATTTATCTTCTTCAGAAACGATTTCCTTGCCATTGCCAGTCTACATTTTATATCCTCTCTACTTCGACCATCATCAGTTATTTTACTCCCCAAATAGCAAAACTCCTTTACTACTTTAAATGTCTCATTTCCTAATATAATACCCTCGGCATCACCCAACTTAATTCGACTACATTCCATTATCCTCATTCTGCTTTTGTTGATGTTCATCTTATATCCTCCTTCCAAAAGACTGTCAATTCCATTCAGCTGCTCTCGCATGTCCTTTGCTGTCTCTGACAGAATTACAATGTCATTGGCGAACCTCAAAGTTTTTATTTCTTCTCCATGGATTTTAATTCCTACTCTGAATTTTTCTTTTGTTTCCTTTACTGCTTGCTCAATAATCAGATTGAATAACATCGGGGAGAGGCTACAACCCTGTCTCACTCCCTTACCAACCACTGCTTCCCTTTCGTGTCCCTCGACTCTTGTAACTGCCATCTGGTTTCTGTACAAATTGTAAATAGCCGTTCACTCCCTGTATTTTACCCCCGCCACCTTCAGAATTTGAAAGAGAGCATTCCAGTCAACATTGTCAAAAGCTTTCTCTAAGTCTACAAATGCTAGAAACGTAGGTTTGCCTTTCCTTAATCTTTCTTCTAAGAAATTTAATAGTATCATTTCTCAAATGGCGGTGACTATAATCTATCCAATTCACATATAATATTTAGTCATCTGACCAATTAAAAGAGAGTAGATATTAAAGATTTTAAAAGTAAACTTAATATACCATTCTTTGACTGGAGACAAGGATGAAAGAAACTTGTAAAATGGCTTCACAAAGTTCACTTAAATATCATTCTACCAAACTACAAAATACATCCAAATACAGGTACTTTCTTTAAATTTTTATACCATACAACATTTACTCAAGTTAGATACATTTTTTTTTCTCCTCTACTTTAGTGACAACTGACAGCCATCAAAATTAAAGCATAGAAGTTTCATTCCGCAAATATATTCTGAATTTTAAAACTAATTCCAAGTGATATTCTGCACATCAATACCAATAATGAATAATGGACAGCAGAAAGTTGGTTAGCAAATGAAGACTGTAGACATATTTGTGTGTGTGTGGGGGGGGGGGGGGGGGGGGGCACATACACGTGGGGTGGGGGATGATGACACAAAGTCCTTGTTCTAATTTAAGGGGAGAGGGCGGGGATTGAGGAGGCAAGCACAAGCAGGGCTCGTGCTCTGAGAGTTCTGTACAAATTTAATTTTGTATATAGATACTTCAACAATAGGCTTTGATGAGTGAGTTTGTGTGTATCAAAATATGTGACATAAATGACAACACCTTTTGATTGCACTGACTTTCTGCTTAAATTTTTTACACTGCCAAGGGGAAACAGACCTCGGTATTTGACACAAATTTCAGCTTGATACCTCTATCCATCCCTGAAAAAAGGAGGCTTAACACATAGACAGAAGCTTATAGGTTTTCAAAAGTCAATTATCTTTCACATAGTATTTTCCATCCAAATGAAGTGGCTTTAAAATAAAAAACATTTGTGCTGTACGATTGTCCGACTGGTTACATCCTGGATTTTTACATGCAGGCACTATAATAGAAATAGGCCTCCACAATGTTGGTGGAAAGTGCCAACATAGTGGAAACACTAATGAAACAGTATTTGGAATGGAGACATACACTTTACGTCAGCAATTGGTATTTGGGCCCAGACCTGTTTCTTTGACTTCGTAATTATGAAACAACCATGTGATACTGTTCATAGTAACACACTGTTCTGCAAAACTGAAGGACAAACTAGATAATGTAACATAACATTAACTACTTGGTGGAAATAAAGTGCAGGAGCATGTGGCCAGAGGTCTCCCAGTCATGCACAAAAAGTTAGACGTCACACCATATAAGGTCAGTGTGACTACAGCACTAAATGCGGCTGGACACGCAATACGAGGCAGCTGAAGGAATGGGAAAAGACTGTGTCGATCAATGACCAGTAATGGTGCACGGTGACTGTGTTCTTCATTATAACATATCCTGAAGACAACACTTGGATGACTTCACACAGGGAAGAATAATTGGGAAACAGGAAGGAGGATGAAGTGTGTCGAGTGTAGCTTCAGGGTTTGATTGTACTCAAAGAATTCTTGCACATACACGGGGATCATTCTGAAACATAGGCACTGCTGCCTGAAGGAGTGGAGCTGGTTGACCACAGTCAACTAGAGCAGCAGGTAACTGCTACATTGTGTAACAGACAAGAATGACTGAGTAAAATTGCAACCACTTTTAACAGGAGTACAAAGCACACAATCTCTCGCTATACAGTGGCAGGGAGAATGGATGGGGGTTGTCTTTTTGTCAAATGACCATTATGTTGTGTTCCGTTGGCACCCGCACATCGGCAGCACCCTTTGTGATGGCGCCAAGAGGCGGAGTGTGGACCAATGAGAAGTGGGACCGCATGCTGCTCAGTTTAATGACTAATGTGTAGCGACAGGAAAATTTCGTGTACATGATAAAGTGAAATCGGCACAGCATAGCAGCATAACGTGAAACTACCAATCTCAAGTAAAAATGTTTTAAAACCAAGGTTGGTAGTGTACTAGTATTTGTAACTAATAGTTAGTGAACACTGAAATTGGATTTTGACTTTTCTTTCAACTCTGATAATTGCATATAATCTTTAAAAAACCACACACCAATTTCATTTCATAAGGACAGTTGTGCACAGTGACTGCAGTATATTTCAAAAAAGGAATTTAGTTAGAATCTGGTCCCTCTACATCTTAAACTCTTACACTAACATATGTTGCCAGAAGCTTGACAAGTTTATATGACTTGATTTCAATGCACTGAAAATAGCTATTCACTAGCTTAAATCTAGATCTGACAAAAATACAGATTGTATTTGTGACTTTTGCTTTTTTGTCCTAAAATAACAGTTGATACCTCGTGTAAAGAAATATGATGTCAAACAAAGTGAATTCCAGTAACAGTTTTAGCCGCTGATGAAAATTTTTCAGATTATTTTGGACAACCTATCACACAAAAAAATTCCACAATTTTCAGATGTCTTTAGTGCAGTGCATTAATAAAACAGATATTTTCCTAATAGACCAGTATAAAAGTGAAAACACCAGATGTGGCACTTTCATTTTGCAAACACATGAATCACCTACCACCTACCTACTTGCCGGCCTACGTGACAGCTCATGCTGTCACCAACAAGCTTCATTTAAAAAAACTTTTAAAAATATAACTGAATGAAAACTGAAATAAACATTTTCTGTATTACGTTTTACCACCAGAAACACATTTGCATGATGGGTGTGTCCTGCGCTTTAATTGCCTGATGGAAACAAACCAAGATGGCACTACACTGATTTGTGTGTTTGTAAAGCTAAAGTGCCATATTTAGTGATTTTCATATTTACACTTGTGTACTACAGAAACATCCACTTTAACTGATGCACCACATTACAAATCTCTCAAAAACCACATAAGGCGCTACAATTTTTTGCACAAAACTAACAGGGAAAATGATGTCACTGGATAAAACATTATCTGTATTCCAGGTTAAAATGGAAGATTACTTCATTACTGTGGGACAATGAATCTTTCTGGCAGAAATGGAGGAAATAAGGAAATGCAGTGTAAAACTGATAAAACCTCACACTGTAAGAGAGAACTAAAATGGTCATAAAATCACAAATTATTGACAGAGAAAGAAGGAAGAAGGCGGAAGGCGGGAGAACAGAGGAGGGAAAGAAAGTGACTAATGACAGGGGCATGAAGGAAGAAGCACAGGTAGACAAGATAGATACTCAAAACAGACCCCATAAAAAAGGAGTGGGAAGGCCGAGGATGGGGATGAACCACCAAGCCCAGTTGAAGCCAGTCCAATCGGGGCGAAGGGTGGAGCTAGACGGCCTGCCATCCCCTCCACCCACTGATAAGTTTGAAGGTCCCACCCTTAAATAAAGCGATTAACCCCCGCCGCCCCCCCCCCCCCACAAAAAAAAAAAAAAAAAAAAAAAAAAAAAAAAAAAAAAAAAAAAAAAAAAAAAAAAAAAAAAAAACACACGAAGAAATCGTAAAACAAGATCAGCCGCTGAGGCATTGTGAGTTAATGCCAGTGGTTGCGAGTCACGAAAGCTAAAAGTCTGTCGCAGGGCGGCTAATCTGCACAGTCCAGTAAGAGGTGAACTACAGTCAACATTGACCCACGACAGAGAGGGGGGGTCCTCACGACAGAGGAGATAACCGTAAGTCAGCCAAGTATGGCCAATGCGGAGCCAGCAAAGGACGACAGAGGCTTACGAAATGCCTGTAAGGAGGACTGCCACATAGTTGTAGAATCCTTTATTGCCCTGAGCTTGTTCGTTGAAGAAAGAGTGTGCCATTCTGAATTCCGAAGTCCCAAAACCTGACGACATAATGCCGAGCGAAGGTCTATTTCCGGGATGACAATAGCAAGAGATGGGCCATTAGTAGCCAATTCAGCTAGTCAATTGGCAAGTGCATGGCCTGTGGTCCAAATGAAAACCACTGAGCATCCACTTTGATTAAGGAGAGAAAGGGAGTCCTGGATAACTATGACCAATGGGTGGCGAGGGAAGCTCTGGCCGATAGCTTCCAAACTGCTCAAGGAGTCACTACAGATAGTGAAAGACAGTCCTGAGCAGAAGCAGACATGGTCCAATGCATGCGAGATGGCTACCAATTCTGCAGTAAAAACACTACAGCCATCTGGCAAGGAACGAAGTTCCACATGTCTCACATAGATGTAAGCATAACCAGCGTGACCAGCAACCATGGAGCCATCAGTATAAATCACTTCTGAACACTGGAATGAACTGAGGAGACAGTAAAATTGGTCGCGAAGGGCCTCCAGAGGGACAGAATCCTTTGAATTGATGGAGAGATCAAGACAGAGCTGTGGCCGAGAGCCGCACCACAGAGGGGTATGTGTGTGAGCGGAGAAAAGAGGCGGTAAAGGGAAGTTCTGGAGTTCAGGAAAGGGCAACTGAATGCGGGCAGCCATGGTAAGCACACATTGTGACCGCCGCCAAGGAAGGTTGGTCTCCATGTCTGGATAAAGGCGACCATAATTAGGGCACTTTGGGGTGCAGCAAATGCAGAGCATGTAAGATATCAGAAGTTTGTGATGGAAAACTCGCAGCAGTGGAATCCCCGCCTCTGCGAGAAGGCTAATCACGGGGCTAGTCTGGAAGGCACCAGTCGCAAGTCGTAGCCCACAATGGTGGATGGGATCTAGTATCTGCAATGTCGAAGGTGACAAAGAACCACAGACAGGACTCAAGTAGTCTAAATGAGACTGGACCAGCGTTTTGTACAATCACAGAAGAATAGAGCAGTCTGCACCCCAGGTGGTATTGCACAGACATCTAAGAACATTGAGATGTAACCAGCACATCCTCTACAGTTGGTGAAGATGAGGGAGCCATGTCAACCGGACATCGGACACCAGAGCCAAGAAGCGATGGGTGTCCACAACCTAGTGGGATTAGCCATCAAGGAACAGGTCCAGATGGGGATTGACTGTACGGCAGAAATGCATGATACACGACTTGGCCACCGAAAACTGAAAGCCATGGGAGAGTGCCCAAGATTGCGCCCAGTAGAGAGCCCCCTGTAGACGGCGTTCTGCAGCGCCCACGACGGAGGTAGCAACAAAGATACAAAAATTGGCCACATACAAAGAGGAGGAAACTGTCAGCCCAGCAGCCGCCACCAGTCCATTAATGGCGACGAGAAAGAGAGGGACGTTCAGCACAGAACCCTGTGGAACCCCATTTTCTTGCCGATGGGAAGTGCTGTAAGAGGAACCAACTTGGACCCAGAAAGAGCGGCAAGAAAGAAAGTTATGTATAGAGACAGGCAGAACGCCACGAAAGCCCCATTTGTGACGGGTGGTGAGGATGTGGTGGCACCTGGTGGTGTCATAGGCTTTATGCAGGTCAAAGAAGACTGCAATGAGGTGTTGTCAATGGGCAAAAATCGACCGGATAGCAGACTTAAGGTGTACCAAGTTATCCACCGTAGAGCAGCCACAGCAAATACCACCTTTAGTCAATGACGACAGGTCACGGGATTCAAGGATCCAAAACAACCGCCGACTCACCAGGTGTTCAAGGAGCTTGCAGAGGGTGTTGGTAAGGCTAACTGGACGGTAGCTATCCAACTGAAGAGGTGGCTTCCCAGGCTTCAAGACAGAAATAACAATGCTTTCCTGCCACTGGGTAGGAAATATCCCCTCACTCCACAGATGGTTGGAAAGGGTCAGTATACGACGGTGGCCAGCCACTGATAAGCGTCGGAGCATTTGGTTAAGTATCCGATCTGGTCCAGGAATCGTGTCGGGACAAAGGGCGAGGGTGCTGGCGAAATCCCACTCGTTAAATGGGGCATTATAAGGCCCAAGCAGCGAGAAACAAAAGACAAAGGCAGTTGTTCCGAGCGCTCTTTCAGGAGGAGGAACGTGGGCATATACTGAGTCAATGCAGAGGCTTGGGCAAAGTGTTGAGCAAAATATTCTGTGACCAAGTACGCATGGGTAAGAAAAACACCATGCACAGAAATTCCTGCAACGCCGGTGGGAGGACGAAGGCCAAAAATTCACCAGAGTTTTAACCAGACTTGTGAAGAGGGGGTGTGCAGTCCTATGGCAGCCACATACCATTCCCAACAAATCTGTTTCTGAAATATGATTACGTAATGGGCCCGGGCGTGGAATCGTTTAAAGACCAGAAGGAGAGCAGTAGAAAGGTGCCGCTCGAAGCAGTGAAGATCACGGCGGCAGTATTTTATGACAACAGCAATTTCTGGAGTCCACCAAGGGACCATCTTCTGATGGGGGGAACCTGAGGAAGAAGGGATGGCTGAAACAGCTGCGGAAAGAATGGCGGCAGTCAATCTCATCAATACTACTGTGTGGTAGTACAGGGGGGATAGTAGCAGAGGAGAAGGCACCCCAATCAGCTTTAGAGAAGGCCCTCCAGGGAGGGTGACGGAGCGAGATATACTGAAGGAAGGTCAAAACAATCGGATAATGATCACTGTCACATAAGTCATCATGGACACCCCTCTGAATGGAGGGAAGAAGGCTGGGACTGCAGATGGAAAGGTCAATGACAGAGAAAGTGCCATGTGCCACACTAAAGTGTGTGGGAGTGCCAGTGTTTAGAAGACAGAGGTCAAGCCCTGCCAGAACAGCTTCAACTGTCCTGCCCAGGGCAGTAGTCGTGTGACTACCCCAAAGAGGGTTGTGGACATTGAAGTTCCCTAGAAGCAGGAAGGGAGAAGGGAGTTGTTGAAGAAGGGTGATTAGGGCAAGGGATGTGAGCAGCCTGTCAGGCAGGAGGTAGAGATTACAGATTGTGATTGGAGTGGCGAGATGGACCCTGACAGCAATTGCTTCCAGAGTGGTATGGAGGGGAACCCATTTACTAACAATGTCCTTGCAGACCAAAGTGCAAACACCAGCAGAAGCCTGCAAGGGGCCAATTCGGCTTTGACAGAAAGTGTGGAACCCACGAAAGGTGGGAGAGTAAGAGTTGACAAAATGGGTCTCAAGGACAGCAATGCAAGCAGCAGAGTAGGAGGAAAGAAGGGGCTGCAACTCCGGGAGGCGACGCAAATAGCCATTAGAATTCCACTGGAGGATCCTCAAGCTGGAGTCCAAATGGGAAGCCAACGGACCGGAGCCAATCATGCCACCGAGTCGCCATCCGTCACCGGTAAGCATGGGGTGATGTCCATATAGGTGGGGTCAGACTCGGTTGGTTCATTAGCAGGAGGAGGGGAAGGTGGCACCTCAGGGTGTACTGGAGGGGCCTTGCCCTTGTTCTTGCGTTTCTGCTTCTTCTCTTGTGAAGGAAGAAGGGCAGACTGCAGGGAGGTGAGGCACAGAATTACATCTGGCAATCTTGGCGCCCACCGGCTGCGGATCGCGCGGCTGATATGGAGCTGCAGATCGCCTTTCAGGGGAGTGACGGGAAGAGGAGTCCTGAGAGGGAGTTCCAGTACCGGTAGCTGCCGAAGAAGGGGAGAGCTTCTCCAGCAGGGGAGGTGGAGCAGCACGCAAAGGGGTGGGTATGGGTACTGATGGGGAGGGGGAATGGGAGAGTGAGGGTGAGGTGGAAGGTGTGGGCTGAATGGGGCGGGGTTGGGAAGAGGAGGGGGAATGGACGTAACTGAAGAAAAAGTAAAAGTTATAGGCACGGGATGGAGCCGGTCATACTTTCGACAAGCCTCGGTGTAGGTAAGTCGATCTAAGGTCTTGTACTCTTGAATCCGTTGTTCTTACCCATACACCGGGCATGCTGGCAAGCGTAGAGGATGCTGTGCATTACAATTTATGCACACTGGCGGGGGAGCACAGGCACTCCCCTGATGTAGGGGGCACCCACAGTCACCACAGAGGGGATGGAAACAGCAAACTAAACAACAGCACATACGAAAACAAAGCTGGGAAGATAGCCACCAAAACAAAGCTGAGAAGATAGCCATGTTGATATAAAGAAGTCCACCAAGTGGGAAAGGAGGGGGCAGGGAGAGAGAAGCAAGGACAGGGAAGGAGAGGAACAGACAGTAATGCAGTCTGGAAAAAGGAAGGAGACTCCAATAGCTCGGGGCCCTGTGCGCGCCACACACGTACCCACAAAAGGGACTGTGGGCTCCCTAGGGAGTTCACAGTTCTAAGTTCCTGTTTCAACTGTGGGGTGATAATGAAGGCAGAGTGTCTACAATGTGTACCTAGAATGGAAGGTCCCACCCATGTAAGGGCTACACACCCCTTCATAGTCTCTGCCGCCCCCCCCCCCTCCCCCCCCAAGCAGGGAATGAGGCCACTGTTAAATGTTAGGTGTTGGGCTGAAGGCCATTTGTCTTCCATTTTCAAATGTAGACTCCAGGCACCTGTTTTCACACTAAACTAAAATAATACTGTATCAATCTGATTTGATTTAAAGAGAGAGACAAAAACAATAACAGTCCTAGCCCACTATTGCTTGCACCAAAACAGGGTTTATTGCATAGTTTCATTCCCTTTGGTTCTAGTAAAGCCAATCAGTACTATTAAAGATTAGTAGGAAGCCCTTTATTGTTCCTTATTAGACACAATTTCTTCAAGACTTCATGAGCCAAATATTCTGTGTCACCTATACTGGCAAATTAGATGTGGTGCAGCTTCATCAGCCTCACCACACAGGTTATACATAGGAGCTGCTTTCTCTATACACATCATATGTAGGTGTTTCTTAAAGTTTCTTGACCCGTCATCAGTCCTACACGAGTTTCGTCTGTCTCCTATTCAAGCCCAGGATTGCAGAGCTTCTTTTACAACATGGCTTTAGCACGATTAGCTTGACATGTTTTTGTTTCTGGATCATAGTTCAAATTTCAACAGGATGTCTTCTGATCAAGTTTCATAGTCTTGACTAAACTATCACCTTAGTAATGGTTAGGGCAGGTTCTGGTCCAACAACTGGAGACTTCCCACCTGGATTGGATCAGTGATATAACGTTTCAGAAGATAACTCTGAAGCTATGAGAATTCTTTCTTTTGAAACATTTTCCAGCAGTATACAAGAGCAAAGTCACTTCTTCTTTAATTGGTTCAATATAAATTAGATTTTTTTCATAATGTAAATAAATTTGATATTTGGTGACAATAAATATAACTCAACTGACAGAATGCAGAAAGACAAAGAACGAACATAGGGTACTTCGAAAACAAGCTGCCAGAAACTAATACCAAAATATGTGAAAAATAACAGCAAAATTGGCAAAAAATAATACCAAATTTGACAGAAAATAAAATAATATTTCCCTGTCTCTATTAATTCGGTTTGAAAAATTCATTTCCCACTTATTCTCCTGAGAGGTGGTGGTGATTAAGATAAGAGTAATGTGAAGGTAAACTGAAATACAAGCAAAAAAATAAATTTAACTTACAGACAGCAAGGGGAGGAAGAAGGTTTATAACCAGAATCACATCCTGATTAAAACTAATCCAGCGATTACAGCTCTAAGATGATACCCCAAAAGTCATCAACATTACCAGGTAAGAACTACTGAAGCCATATCAACACGAACAAATTGAATTTCATGAAATTGAGACACTTATTGGTTCATTTTGAGTAGTTTACTTTTCTCTATTTTCATTTTACAAAATTTTCTCTAACGTGCATTTTATAAACTTTTTTAGTCAACACAATGACTTGTGCCTTTGTGTCCCTTTTTTGCATATGTTTCTCACATTGCCACCCACTTTATATAACTTGCTACATATCTTCATCTCCAGGTTACTTCCCTGCACCACTTTTTTTACTGGTTGCGTTTTATTTCCTTCATAACTCTAAAACAACCCTAGTAAATATTCAATCTAAATAAAATATTTCTTCAGCAATTTAGTTTCTCTTTGGGTAGCTTTTATCAGGTCTATGCTTCACAACACTTTAGCACGTGATTCCACTATCAGCATTTAGTACACCTCAGTGCAAATCAACGGAATGCATCACAGTTTCTTACAGGGAATATTATAATCTTATCCAGTGCCCAGAGTAGAGGTCAACATAGCATACAACAGTGACAGGGAAGTAGTCAGTGATAAAAATAACTTATCACCAACGTGTGTCATCAAGCTGAACTGCATACTCTTATACCACACTACCATCAGAACTCAAGGTAACTATATTTTCCTCATACAGGGTAAGTCAGGAGGAAAGATACATGCTTTGAGGGGACACCATTAGTGATTCTGTACAAAAAACTTCATATAGACATATCCCCTACATTGAATGGTTTCCAAGACAGCTCATATTTAATGTACATTGTTATTTATTTTCTATACTACTGTATTCAAATATTGTCATCGTTTACAATATAACACAGTAGTGTAGGGGAAGTTGAGACAAACAATTTGATACAGGACACTTGTGGTCTCTCAACTCAGGAGATTACTTTAAACTGGGCTACATATCTCCATAGGCTACAGTGCAGGAGTGTCACCTGAGATTTTCAATATTCTTGTGCTCCCTTTGCACAAATACTTAGCTCTGGAGAAAAAATGAATAGGAGCTTCTCTGTACAAAATTAAATGTAGTTTGATTTTGTACTGCAATGTGTTTTCACTAGATGGTGCAGTTTTGGAGTTATTTGAGGAAAACACACAAAAGTTAAATTAAATGTGCTCTGAAGCTTTTTTTTGTTCAGAATCACTAACACGATCATCCCTCAAAGCATGTACCTCTCCTCCCGATTCACCCTGTATGTTACACACTATAGTCTTAGAAAATAGTGTCTTGGCAGGTATATATTAATCCAGTTTGACCTATGATGAAAAGGAGACTTATAAGCTAAAAGACTTTTTACTTGAGTAGACACAAAAAAACTTACCAGTGTAGCAATATTGCACTATGGCTCGTAACGAGTTTCCATCCATCTCGTGCATTTCTATTTCATGTTCAGTGGACTCTCGCAGTTTGCTTGTAAACATTGCTGCAAAGTATTCCGACGCTGCACTCAGAACAATTCTATGAGCTGGAATACGTGAACTTTCTGTAACAAATGGAAACATCTTTCAGAAAAGACATGTGAATAAATGCCCTTTTGCAAATACAAATACAATGTGGAAATTACAAAAAGAATATGTGACAAAAATGACCACACACAAATTATTAGGATTATATTCTAATACACAGTTGTGAAAATTCAGTATGGTGTATACCCAGGAGTTTAGGTCCTATGTTCTACGTAATGACGCCCCCAAACCACCAGCATTGTGTGTCTGTCCATTAACTCCAATCAACAATGATAGTTTACAGATAGTAGCCATCATCTTAGCATCCATCAATTATGTGGTTATCACTGAACAACAGGTTGCAGAGGGAATCAGCCTAAAATATGGCATTTTACCATCCATCAATGGTATTCATGTGGACAATGCAGTCCCATGCATCTGTGGTTCCTTGATAATGGATTTAGATGCAATGACAAACAGTCCCTCAATTCAGCCTGCAGTTGACAGTGTTATATGTAGATAATACAGGTCCTCATCCATTACAGCACACAAGCATTAAGCCAACAATCGTCAAATTGTATAGACCAAGGTTGCATATAACCCACTTCTACCTACTGGTTTCACACAAGCATAGCAGTTATAGCAGTTGTAGCAGTATGTCTCAAACAAGTTGAAATGAAATGGTATGACGAATTTCTTTTCTGGCTACTGCTGTTTTGGTCTCATCTGAACTCCTCACATGCTACCGATGTGTTCTTTGATGCACGCAATATATACTGATAGTTGTCCTAACATTTTCACGATATATGATAGCCCTTCAATGACTGAGCTTGGCTTAACACTGATCTTTGTGCTCATATAAGTGAGGACAATGCTGGGTCCAAGACGAATGCCATCACTCTGTAATCTTTACCACTTATTCCTGGTACACTGTTCTTAATATCCTACAAGTTTGATTCATTTGAGTTACTGTGACTCGGTGTTAAAATTTTCACAAACGATGATGTAAGAAGAGGCAGAAGGAAAGGAAACAAAAGATACAATAGTTTTATTGCAATAGCAGTGAGAGTTGATGGATGGGTTAGGGCATAATGCTCTCTCAGCATGAAAATAAGTAGAAAGGAAGATTTGGGATTTAACATCACATTGACACAAAGGTCATTAAAGAGAGAGTGCAAACTCAGATTAGGATGTAAAATAAAACTGTCAGAGTTCTCTTCCATGAAACCATCTCTGTATTTGCCTTAATCAATTTATTTAAACTATGAGAAACTTATATTAGTGTTGTTACAAATGGATTTGAGTACAACTCCTCACGAATTTCATTCTACTGTGTAAATCACTGCACCACCTCAATGATTAACTTCAACAGAAACTGAATAACTGAACTTATCTGGTTACCATCTTAAAGCTGTATGCAGATATGGAAAAAGGAGTTGCTACATTTAAAAGTAACTTACAAATTCACATACATTAACTGGCATATATTTTGCATGGAGTAACACCCATCACAATATGAAACAGATTTATAATTACAATCTTTTATAACACTAACTGTAAACCAATCGCCAACACGAAATTTCGTATAGTCATATATTATCTTTAAGTTCTATTGGCCTTCGTAACAGTAGACACAGAACAAAAACAACAAACAAAAATGGTGGTTCAAGGTGTTTTTAACATTGATTTCCAATTAATATTTACTCCAATCAATGAATATTAATTCAATTTCATTCATACAATAAACAATGAGTGTACCTAATCATAAAATTGCCTAATGAACAAAATCATATTAAAAGCCCATAGTTTATGGCCTCTATGGTTGTAGCGTGTAGTTCCCTTTTGTTGAGCATTAATAATAATTGTTGTTTATAACCAAAATCCCTTTTTGAAAAGGACTACTAACGAAATTCTGATTTTTATTATTATGAGGCTTGTAACCAATTCATTGCCATTAAACTCACTCACAAGAGACAGTTCAGAACGTGCACAATGATGAGAAAACATGCAAATAAAAATGTTTGGAAGTATTTAAATTCTTGAGACTGCAGCTTGATAATAAAATCAATTTGGATGGACACACACACAAAAATGTTGAAACATTTACGCAAATATCTATGTATACTGTGAATGAATAACACAGAGGTGCAAAAAACTTTGAAACCATGTGACATCATGTATAAAAATAATCATATTTTAGGGTGACTCCACTTGGTTCCACACCAAAGCCTTGTGATCAATTCGGGGTACGAAACAGTAAACTATAAGCTCTGCTTGCACCCATGGCAAGGGCAGCAGTGTTCACTACTTCTGTCAGCCATCCCTACAAACTGGGGATGGCCTCACAGCCAAAGCAACAGTCATCATTTGTGCAGACATTAGACACAACTTGGAGATGACCCCCCCACCCTACATCCTAGATCGCTGCAGCCTGGGCCTCCTCCACATCCCATATGAGGCTCCCCAGTAGACGTACTGAGCACACATCTGATTTCTTTACAGCTCTGAATGCTATTTCCATAAGGAGTTCCATGATGTACCTAACATTGGAGTTCCCAGTAACTAGCAAACTGCCCCCCAAATACATGAGGTGAGTGCGGCTCACCCGCATCAGTTACACTGGAAGGTGCCTTGGAACCAGAGCCCATGGACCAAACACAAAACACCTAAGGTGCCCTACGTGGCATTGTTAATTGAAATTTCTGTGTATGATTCACAAGAATCATTATGAGGCAGTACCTGTTGTTTACAGTGGATAGGTCTATTATTTGTCAGGGATTTACTTTCAGCATAACTATCATCATTTTTGAACACGGCACTTGTGTTATTTGTTATTTATTTTTATTTACATGACTAGTTCCTTAGGATCAAAATGACGAGAAAACCTCCAAGGTCATGGAATGTGTAAGTACATGAAATTACAACATAAAAGTAACAACAGATAAAATAAAATGTTTATGAACCAAAAAAAGTCAAGGCGTAAATTTAAGTAAATGCAAACAACAATATACCATAGGAATCAGCTTAAGTTTTCAAGGAACTCCTCGGAAGAATAGGAGTGAACCCTTCAGCTCTGAAAGCATGTGGACTACTGCTAAGATTTTGGAATTTTTGTGGTAGCTTACTGAAAAATCAATGTAGCAGTACACAGTACACCTTTTTGAGCAAGAGTCTAGGAAGTGCGATCCAAATGCAGATTGGATTTCTGCCTAGTATTAACTGAGTCAAAGCTGCTAATTCTTGAGAGTAAGCTGATATTGTTAATAAGAAGCAACAGTAAAGAATATATATATTGAGAGGCCAGTGTCAGAATAGCCAGACTAATGAACAGGGGTCGACAAGAGGTCTGTGAACTTAAACCACTTATTGCCTGAACCGCCCACTTCTAAGCCAAAAATATCCTTTGAGAATGAGAAGACACACCCCACAATAAAATACTATATGATATAAGCGAATGAAAATAAGCAAAGCAGACTAATTTTTGTGTTGAATAATCACTTACTTCAGATATGTCATTGAACAAGATCCTGAACATGGGCTTTCCACAACAGTTTACTATCTGAACACCTAAAAATTTGAACTGTTCAGTTTCACTAATCATATGCCCATTCTGTGAAATTAAAACGTCAGGTTATGTTGAAATGTGTGTTAGAAACTATAAAGACAGTGTCTTACTGTGTTTTGCATTAGTTTATTTTCTAATATTTGTGTGTTTATTTTCTACTATTTATATATTGGACTATTTGAAACAGAGCCAATGTTGCAAAGAACATCCTTTACTATCAAGCTAGTGTCATCACCACACACAAATACAGGGTGATTCAAAAAGAATACAACAACTTTAGGAATTTAAAACTCAGCAACGACAAAAGGCAGAGCTAAGCACTATCTGTCGGCGAATTAAGGGAGCTATGAAGTTTCATTTAGTTGTACATTTGTTCACTTGAGGCGCTGTTGACTAGGCGTCAGCGTCAGTTGATGCTAAGATGGCGACCGCTCAACAGAAAGCTTTTTGTGTTATTGAGTTCGTTTCAAAGATTGTGTTTAGTGATGAAGCAACTTTCCACACTAACGGGAAAGTCAACCGTCACAATGTCTGTATATGGGGCACTGAGAATCCGCGGGAAACAACTCAGTATGAACGTGACTCACCTAAGGTGAACGTTTTCTGTGCCATTTCAGCCAATAAAGTTTTTGGTCCCTTTTTCTTCGAAGGTGCTACTGTAACTGGACTACAGTATCTGGAGATGTTAGAGAATTGGCTGTTCCCTCAGCTCGAACAAGAGGCACAACAATTCATATTTCAGCAGGATGGAGCGCCACCACATTGGCACTTATCTGTCCATAACTACCTGAATGTCAACTACCCGAGGCGATGGATCGGCCGCCAGGCAGCCCATGACAGAGCACTTCATCACTGGCCTCCAAGAAGCCCTGATCTTACCCCCTGCGATTTTTTCTTATGGGGGTATGTTAAGGATATGGTGTTTTGGCCACCTCTCCTAGCCACCATTGATGATTTGAAACGAGAAATAACAGCAGCTATCCAAACTGTTACGCCTGATATGCTACAGAGAGTATGGAACGAGTTGGAGTATCGGGTTGATATTGCTCGTGTGTCTGGAGGGGGCCATATTGAACATCTCTGAACTTGTTTTTGAGTGAAAAAAAAAAACCTTTTTAAATACTCTTTGTAATGATGTATAACAGAAGGTTATATTATGTTTCTTTCATTAAATACACATTTTTAAAGTTGTGGTATTCTTTTTGAATCACCCTGTATTTTAGAATCATCTGTAATACTAGAGGGCATATCATTTGTAGAAATAAGGAACAGGAGAAGCCCCAGCACTAATCCCTGCCCCCCTCCCCCCCCATTTGACCGTGCCCCACTCACACCCTACATCATAGTCATTTTCAACACTGTGGATAATGACCTTTTGCTGTCTGATGTTAAAGTAAGAGGTGAACCAATTGTGAGCTACTTCCCGTATTCCATAATGGTCCTCCTTCGGGAGCAACATTTTGTGATCGACACAATCAAACGCCTTAGTTAAATCAAGAAAGATGCATAGTGTTTCAAACCTTTTGTTTAATCCATCCAGTACCTCACAGAGAAAAGAGAATAGAACATTTTCAGTTGTTGAACCACTTCTAAAACTGGACTGTACATTTGATAGCAAATTATGTGAGATAAAATTATCAATTATTCTTGCATACAAAGTCTTTTCAATAACTTTAGCAAACACTGATCACATAGAAATAGGCTAAAATTGTCTACATTATCTCTTTCTCCCATTTTATAATTGTTCAGGAAATTGACCGTTCTTGAAGGAAAAATTACAAATATGGCTGAGAACAGGACTAACATGTGCAGCACAGTACTTTAGTATTCTGCTAGGTACTTCATCATGATATCAGTGAGAGTCCTTAGTCTTCAGTATTTTAATTATTGACTCAATCTCCCCCTTTTCTGTATCACAGAGGAGTATTTTAGACATCAATCTCAGAAAGGCTTTTGCCAGGAGAGTTATACGATTCCCTGTAGAAACTAAATTTTTATTTAACTCATCAACAATCCTCAGAAAATCATTGTTAAATACTGTACATATTTCTGACTTATCAGTAACAGAAATATTTTTACTACAAACTGACTTTATATAGTCGACCTTGTGCTGCTGACCAGACACTTCCTGCACAACTGACCATATGGCTTTAATTCTATCCTGGAAATAAGCTATTTTATATGTGTACTGAACACTCTTTGCCTTCCTAATAACACTTTTAAGCACCTTACAGTACTGTTTATAATGGGCTACTGTAGCTTTATTGTGACTACGTCTAACATTTTGATATAATTCCCACTTTTTTCTACATGGTATCCTTATGCCACTAGTCAGCCACCCAGCTTGCCTTTTACTGCTAGCACCCTGTTTAGAACATTCTAATGGAAACAACTCTCAAAGAGCATGAGAAATGTGTTAAGGAAAGCATTATATTTGTCATCTATATTATCAGCACTATAAACATTCTCCTGCTCTTGTTCCTTAACAATGTTCAGAAAAACTCTCTATTGCCATTGGATTAGTTTTCCTACATAGTTTGTAATTACATGTGACATTTGTTTGAGTAGAAAAGCCTTTTAGTGTTAAATTTTGTGCAACATGGTCTGCAAGGCTATTCACCCTTTCACTAACAGAATGTCCATAGTAATGAAGAATGAATAAAAATATTGCCTATGGCTGTGCTACTGTTCCCCTGCACTCTGGTTGTAAAAAACACAGTCTTCATCAGATCATGAGTTTAGGAGATCTACCTTTTTCTTGCACAATCATATCATCCTCAGGCAATTCAATCATTAAATGATGTAGTCTCTTGGAGTCGTGGATTCAGGTACGCTTTCCGCAGTCCTCTCCAATTGGACCAGTCTTGGGCAGTTCTCTGCCAGATGCTACCAGTGATCTTCTTGATATCTTTGTCCCATCGGTTAGGTGGTCTTCCTCTAGGCCTCCGATGCTCTCTTGGACTCCACTCCAGCCTCTCAGATGTCCTTAACCCTCGTCACAGACCGGATGTCACCTGCCCTTTTCCTATCCTTTCTTGTACAGCCCAGCACTGATCTTTCCATGGCTCTCTGTGCTGTCGTAAGTTTCCCTTTTGTAAATGAGTTCAGTGTCCATGTCTCGCAACCATATGTCAGCGCAGGAAGAATGCATTGATCAAATACTGATTTCTTCATATTTACTGGCATTTTTTATCTGAATACTGTTGAATTCTTCCTAAATGCTTGCCAGCCAAGCTTGATGCGCCCATAGATTTCTGGTCTTACATCTCCCTTCTTATTTATAATCTGGCCAAGACAGATATATTCACTTCTCTCTTCTAATAGACTGTTCTTGACTTTCACATCTCCAGCTGGGACTCATTTGTTGGATATTACTTTTATTTTGTAAAGGTTAACGTTCAAGCCAACCTACTGACATTCCAATGCAAGATCTGTAATGATGTTTTGGAGCTCTGCGAAGTTGTTGGCCAGTAAAGCAATATCATCAGCCTTTTTCCATTAACTCTAATTCCCTTACCTTCCCAGCTTAGCTTTGACATAGCCATTTCCAGTACAGACGAGAACAGTTTTGGGGACATGGGGTTGCCTTGCTTGACACCCCTTTTGATGTGGAATTCTTGAGTTGATTCGCCAATATTACCATAAGCTGAAGAAGTTTCGTAGATATTGCTGAGCACTTCAATGTATGCTGCTCCCACTCCTTGCTTACTCAAAGCTTGGAGGAAAGCTATATGGCTAACAGTGTTAAAAGCCTTTTCAAAATCAACAAAGGCAATGCAGAGAGGCAGTTGGTATTCATTTGCTCTGCTTATCACTTCAATAACAGTCAGAATGTGGTCAATAGTGCTAAAATTACTTCGTAATCCTGCTTGTTCTATAGGTTGGGCTGAGTCTAGGGTGGAATAATTAATTTAACAGGATCTTTGTGAAAATTTTGTGCAAAATTGAGAGCAAGCTGATAGGATGATAGTTTTTATATTGTGAATACTTTCTTTCTTGTGTATCAATATAAGCTTTGCCTTTTTCCACAGTAGTGGGATTGAAGCATAGTGCAGGCAGGTAGTAAATACTTTTGCCAAGTGATTTATTGTTACCTCTCCTGCCAGTTTCAAGGTGTCAACACAGAGCTCATCATTACCTGACACTGTTCCCTTCTTTGTGCAATCTAGAGCACACTTGACTTCCAATAGGAGTATATCTGGAACACTAGGTACATCATTTAATTTAGATACATCAAATTTTCCCTTGGTTTGCTATACAAATTCCTATAAAAGTCTCTGGTGAACTTCAAAACCTCCTCCTTTTCTGTGATTTGACTGTCATTTCCATTAAGTGCAATAATTTGTTTTTTACCGACTGAGTTTGTGTTTGGCTGACTTTACACTTGCTTGTAAGGTGTCTTCATTGAATTTTTGTATGTCAGTTTTCATTTCTCTTCGCACTGCCTTACATAGTTTAGAATACGCTATCATGTCACGATCGGTTTGGATTTTCATTTCTCTACTCTGTTGTAAAAGGTTTTCAGTTTTGGCACTAAATTTCTTTGGCTGTTTATTCTTTTGGCGTAGGCCACCAACTTCTTGGGCACTTGACACAATCATTTCCGCCAAATCTCCATCTTTAGTTAAGTGCAACTTGCCTTGGAGGACCTCTTGGCATTTCTACAAATGTTGTTCAAGATTTTTGAGGTTGATTACACTTCTCTTTCATAAGTTTATTCCTTTCATCTCTTACATTCAGTTTGACCCTTGCTCTCACCAGATGGTGATCACTGCCCGTGTTAAACTGATTTAGCACCGAAACATCTACTACAATCTGCAGAATGTTTGACAGAATAAAGTCTATCTCATTTTTAACACTGAAATTTGGGCTCCTCCATGTCCGTTTTCGGTCAGGGTGCTTCTTAAAGAACGTATTCCTGATGGACATATTGGTGTACTCAGCGAACTGGACTAATCTCTCACCTCTAACGTTCTACATCTACGTTTATACTCCGCAAGCCACCCAAAGGTGTGTGGCGGAGGGCATTTTACGTGCCACTGTCATTACCTCCCTTTCCTGTTCCAGTCGCGTATGGTTCGCGGGAAGAACGACTGTCTGAAAGCCTCTGTGCGCGCTCTAATCTCTCTAATTTTACATTCGTGATCTCCTCGGGAGGTATAAGTAGGGGGAAGCAATATATTCGATACCTCATCCAGAAACGCACCCTCTCGAAACCTGGCGAGCAGTCTACACCGCGATGCAGAGCGCCTCTCTTGCAGAGTCTGCCACTTGAGTTTATTAAACATCTCCGTAACGCTATCACGGTTACCAAATAACCCTGTGACGAAACGCGCCACTCTTCTTTGGATCTTCTCTATCTCCTCTGTCAAACCGATCTGGTATGGATCCCACACTGATGAGCAATACTCAAGTATAGGTCGAACGAGTGTTTTGTAAGCCACCTCCTTTGTTGATGGACTACATTTTATAAGCACTCTCCCAACGAATCTCAACCTGGTACCCGCCTTACCAACAATTAATTTTATATGATCATTCCACTTCAAATCGTTCCGCACGCATACTCCCAGATATTTTACGTAAGTAACTGCTACCAGTGTTTGTTCCGCTATCATATAATCATACAATAAAGGATCCTTCTTTCTATGTATTCGCAATACATTACATTTGTCTATGTTAAGGGACAGTTGCCACTCCCTGCACCAAGTGCCTATCCGCTGCAGATCTTCCTGCATTTCGCTACAATTTTCTAATGCTGCAACTTCTCTGTATACTACAGCATCATCCGCAAAAAGCCGCATGGAACTTCCGGCACTATCTACTAGGTCATTTATATATACTGTGAAAAGCAATGGTCCCATAACACTCCCCTGTGGCACGCCAGAGGTTACTTTAACGTCTGTAGACGTCTCTCCATTGATAACAACATGCTGTGTTCTGTTTGCTAAAAACTCTTCAATCCAGCCACACAGCTGGTCTGATATTCCGTAGGCTCTTACTTTGTTTATCAGGCGACAATACGGAACTGTATCGAACGCCTTCCGGAACTCAAGAAAAATAGCATCTACCTGGGAGCCTGTATCTAATATTTTCTGGGTCTCGTGAACAAATAAAGCGAGTTGGGTCTCACACGATTGCTGTTTTCGGAATCCATGTTGATTCCTACATAGTAGATTCTGGGTTTCCAGAAACGACATGATACTCGAGCAAAAAACATGTTCTAAAATTCTACAACAGATCGACGTCAGAGATATAGGTCTATAGTTTTGCGCAACTGCTCGCGACCCTTCTTGAAGACTGGGACTACCTGTGCTCTTTTCCAATCATTTGGAACCCTCCGTTCCTCTAGAGACTTGCGGTACACGGCTGTTAGAAGGGGGGCAAGTTCTTTCGCGTACTCTGTGTAGAATCGAATTGGTATCCCATCAGGTCCAGTGGACTTTCCTCTATTGAGTGATTCCAGTTGCTTTTCTATTCCTTGGACACTTATTTCGATGTAAGCCATTTTTTCGTTTGTGCGAGGATTTAGAGAAGGAATTGCAGTGCGGTCTTCCTCTGTGAAACAGCTTTGGAAAAAGGTGTTTAGTATTTCAGCTTTACGCGTGTCATCCTCTGTTTCAATGCCATCATCATCCCGTAGTGTCTGGATATGCTGTTTCGAGCCACTTACTGATTTAATGTAAGACCAGAACTTCCTAGGATTTTCTGTCAAGTCGGTACATAGAATTTTACTTTCGAATTCACTGAACGCTTCACGCATAGCCCTCCTTACGCTAACTTTGACATCGTTTAGCTTCTGTTTGTCTGAGAGGTTTTGGCTGCGTTTAAACTTAGAGTGAAGCTCTCTTTGCTTTCGCAGTAGTTTCCTAACTTTGTTGTTGTACCACGGTGGGTTTTTCCCGTCCCTCACAGTTTTACTCGGCACGTACCTGTCTAAAACGCATTTTACGATTGCCTTGAACTTTTTCCATAAACACTCAACATTGTCAGTGTCGGAACAGAAATTTTCGTTTTGATCTGTTAGGTAGTCTGAAATCTGCCTTCTATTACTCTTGCTAAACAGATAAACCTTCCTCCCTTTTTTTATATTCCTATTAACTTCCATATTCAGGGATGCTGCAACGGCCTTATGATCACTGATTCCCTGTTCTGCACTTAAAGAGTCGAAAAGCTCGGGTCTGTTTGTTATCAGTAGGTCCAAGATGTTATCTCCACGAGTCTGTTCTCTGTTTAATTTCTCGAGGTAATTTTCGGATAGTGCACTCAGTATAATGTCACTCGATGCTCTGTCCCTACCACCCATCCTAAACATCTGAGTGTCCCAGTCTATATCTGGTAAATTGAAATCTCCACCTAAGACTATAACATGCTGAGAAAATTTATGTGAAATGTATTCCAAATTTTCTCTCAGTTGTTCTGCCACTAATGCTGCTGAGTCGGGAGGTCGGTAAAAGGAGCCAATTATTAACCTAGCTCGGTTGTTGAGTGTAGCCTCCACCCATAATAATTCACAGGAACTATCCACTTCTACTTCACTACAGGATAAACTACTACTAACAGCGACGAACACTCCACCACCGGTTGCATGCAATCTATCCTTTCTAAACACCGTCTGTACCTTTGTAAAAATTTCGGCAGAATTTATCTCTGGCTTAAGCCAACTTTCTGTACCTATAACGATTTCAGCTTCCTTGCTTTCTATCAGCGCTTGAAGTTCTGGTACTTTACCAACGCAGCTTCGACAGTTGACAATTAGAATTCCGATTGCTGCTTGGTCCCCGCATGTCCTGACTTTGCCCCGCACCCGTTGAGGCTGTTGCCCTTTCTGTACTTGCCCAAGGCCATCTAACTTAAAAAACCGCCCAGCCCACGCCACACAACCCCTGCTACCCGTGTAGCCGCTTGTTGCGTGTAGTGGACTCCTGACCTATCCAGCGGAACCCGAAACCCCACCACCCTATGGCGCAAGTCGAGGAATCTGCAGCCCACACGGTCGCAGAACCGTCTCAGCCTCTGATTCAGACCCTCCACTCGGCTCTGTACCAAAGGTCCGCAGTCAGTCCTGTCGAGGATGCTGCAGATGGTGAGCTCTGCTTTCATCCCGCTAGCGAGACTGGCAGGCTTCACCAAATCAGATAGCCGCCGGAAGCCAGAGAGGATTTCCTCCGATCCATAGCGACACACATCATTGGTGCCGACATGAGCGACCACCTGTAGATGGGTGCACCCTGTACCCTTCATGGCATCCGGAAGGACCCTTTCCACATCTGGAATGACTCCCCCCAGTATGCACACGGAGTGCACATTGGTTTTCTTCCCCTCTCTTGCTGCCATTTCCCTAAGGGGCCCCATTACGCGCCTGACATTGGAGCTCCCAACTACCAGTAAGCCCACCCTCTGCGACCGCCTGGATCTTGCAGACTGAGGGGCAACCTCTGGAACAGGACAAGCAGCCATGTCAGGCCGAAGATCAGTATCAGCCTGAGACAGAGCCTGAAACCGGTTCATCAGACAAACTGGAGAGGCCTTCCGTTCAGCCCTCCGGAATGTCTTTCGCCCCCTGCCACACCTTGAGACGACCTCCCACTCTACCACAGGTGAGGGATCAGCCTCAATGCGGGCAGTATCCCGGGCAACCACAGTGGTAGTCCGATCGGGGGATGCGTGGGACGAGCTGGCCGTCCCCGACAAACCCCCATCCGGACCCCCACAGTGATGCCCATTGGCAACAGCGTCAAGCTGTGTGGCCGAAGCCAACACTACCTGAAGCTGGGAGCGAAGGGATGCCAACTCAGCCTGCATCCGAACACAGCAGTTGTAGTCCCTATCCATGCTAAAAACTGTTTTGCAAAGAACGTCTGAACTAATCTACAGACAGCGCAAACAAATCGACAAAATTTAAACGGTTATTAAAATACAAGATTGCCTAGTAAATGCAGTAATGGTGCTACTTGCGCACTTCTGACACTGCTCGGCGGCGGAAGGAGAATACGCGAATTTACACTATTCAGGTACTAAAACGCGATGCTGCAACTCTCAAATACTATAATACGCCCGCAATTTATGAATTAAACAATGCAAGTACCAAAAACACGCAAAGAAATTAAGAATTAAACTATGTAACAAATGAGTGAGCTAGGAGTATACGACTTGCTGCTGCAGCTGCTTATCCAACGGCGGCAGGGAGCACACTCATCAATCCCATAGTTGCCCACCACTGTGTCACCTTGTTTCTTGGTGCCAACTTTTGCATTAAAATCGCCAATAACCAACTGGAAGTGACAATCACTACCTTTTTTTGCATGTGCTATCCAAGCTTTCATAAAAAGATTCAATTTCTTCGTTAGGGTGGCTTGAGGTGGGAGTGTACACCTGAACAATCTGTATTTTACACCTATTTGATACCTTAAGGACCATTCGAGCTACCCTGCTGGAATTTCCTTCTAAGACAGATACTCTATCAGTGATACTCTTGTTAATTAAAAACCCAACTCCATTGAGTTTTCCTCCTGGAGCGCCACAAATGTAGAACAAGTTGCCAGAGTGCAAACAGAGATAGTCTTCCCCTTTTGGCGTACTTTGATTAAACCAACAATACTCCTGTTGATTTTTGTACGCTCTTTCTCGATCTCTTCTAGTCTGTTGTTGCATATTAGGGAGTGACAGTTATATGTACAGACTTGAAAAATCTGCATCTTCTTCTCAGCACATCTTGATGTTTGGGACATCACAGTTGGTCCCACCTGGAGATTCGACTGTGGGGCTATTACTCCGGAAAATTTAACATTAATGTTACACATCATGACTCAAAGGTGAGAAGCATAATCGCCACACTTGCTTCAGAACGGATTGGCGATACCATTTCCAGGCCACTCTTGACATGGAGTACAGACGCCTTTGGCAGGCCGGTCCACTAGAGTACAGACACCACCACGCACAATTATATAGAAAATTAATACTGAAACCACCACATATAACTAATTTTTGGTACTTCCTATAAAGTTCTAACTTGGGCAGGAATGCTCTGAAGTCAGAGTTAGGAGACCGGTAAACAACAATTAAAAGTTTCATTGAATTCAACTGCCCCTACACAACACTGAAATACCTGTGGAGTCCAGTGCCGTGATACATCTCCAGACTGAAATGGAATACAGTAGAACCCCTCTAATCCATCACCTTCGGGACCGAGATCATGGTCGGAACGTAAAAAAGGTCGAATTATCCAAAAAATCTAATATTTATTGCAAAAAATATAAAAACACATTTAGTACAAAAAATTAAACAATTTAAGAACTAAAAAACG
This sequence comes from Schistocerca serialis cubense, assembly GCF_023864345.2. Lineage (NCBI taxonomy): Eukaryota > Metazoa > Arthropoda > Insecta > Orthoptera > Acrididae > Schistocerca > Schistocerca serialis. Next base: position 523,109,019 of record NC_064640.1, read on the forward strand.
TTACAGTAATATAGAAAGATGTTTTTTTACACAGTGTTAAACAATATATTAACTAAAACACGACTATACACACCATAATATGTATTGGTTTTAAAAGGAATAACGACAAACAAATTACAGTGCTGTACTGTACTTAATAACGTATAAATGATACATACTGTAAACTAAACAATATTTATAGCACTGTATACAAAAGAAGACATTTTTTACAAAGAAATAAACGACTGTATGTATAAACTAAGAAATGATTGTAATGTATGCTTTGTTTTTACAATAGAAACGAAAACAAATTACTTGGAAAAAAAAGTCAGTGATACATTTTTGTTTAGCAGATGTTATTCTGGATTTAGCTGCAGTGTCCCTACATTTTTTTTATCCGCAAAACGTCCATTGGAGTTGGAGTTGGATTCTGCTCGATGTACTGAAGGGTGATGTCAAAAGCGTTTTGTTGTGTGAATTTCGGGTGGGGGGTTCGTCTTCGCCATCCGAGCCCTCATTTACAGTTTCCTGGCTAACAGCGGCAACAATCTGGTCATCATCGAGCTCTTCAAGAGTGTCACAGTCTTTGTCACATTTGTTGATCCACTCTTCAACTTCATTGGCAGGGACGTTCGGCTCCAGAGTTTGTAGATCTTTACCGATTTCCAGTGCGTCATTGTTTTGCTTATCTTCAGTATGCTCATTTTCAGTCATAACTTGTGGAAAAAGCTTACGCCACGATTTCCACAGTGTGTTAGGTTTCAGTTCATCCCATGCTGGAGCGATTGTGAATATAGGACCTTCGATGTTCAGGGATTTCATTGCCTCACACAAGTTATAACGTCCTTCAGATTTTTCCACGATTGAGCTGATATACTTTCCGCGATATCGCCTTTTTAACCATTTGATAATGCCCTGATCCACTGGTTGGATGAGTGAGGTCACATTAAGAGGCAGAAAGAGAGCTTTTATGTCCCCTTTCACCAAATCTTCCTCAGATGGATGTGATGGTGCGTTATCCAACAGCAGTAGAGCACGAACAGGCAGATTTTTTTGCTTCAAGTCCTTTTCGACCGATGGCACAAACTCGGTGAAAAACCAGGATTTAAAAAGGTTGCAGCAGTCCATCCAAGCAGATTTTTTATTTCGGTAATAAACCGGCAAGGAAGGTAAGTTTATATTTTTTAATGCCCTTGGCTTCTTAGATTTGCCAATGACGAACAAGGGAAGCTCGTGGGTACCATCTGCGTTACTGCAAGGAATGACTGTTATTCTATCTTTTATAAGTTTCGTTCCTACCATGGATTCATTTGAAGCTGCGAGAGTTTTTGTTGGCAACATTTTAAAGTTCAGTTCTGTGTCGTCAATGTTATACACTTGGCAGGGTAACAGTTCATTTTCTTCTACAATTTATTGAAACTTAACAGAAAACTCCTTAGCAGCTGCGGCATCAGCAGATAGTTTTTCACTGGAAATAGAAACAAATCGGACACCATGACGAGTTTTCTAATGATCAATCCAGCCTTCACTGGCAGCAAATTTACTTTCGGCATCCAGTTTTTTTGTGCAAAACTATCGCTTTTTCTTTGAGAATTGGCACGGATATTGGAGTTCCTTTACTTCTTTCTTCACGAAACCACATCCACAATGCGTTATCAAGCAGTTGAAGTTTAGGCTTTTTTAATGTTTTGCGATTCTTAAGAGTGTTTTCACCATCAATCATAGCTGTATAGGATTCAACATCTTTCCGATTCTTCCTCCAATCCTTAATTGTCGTAACACCTACATTCAGTTCCTTTGCAATTTTTTGGAGCAATTCTCCTTCGTCCAGTCTTTGTAGCACTGCTAATTTTTCATTTAGTGAAAGAGTTAAGTGTTTACGTTTGAATCCAGACATGTTGAAAAACAGACAACTGTAAACTCAATGAATCCACAGTAATAAGTACTGTGGAGAACATGGAATAAAGCAAACAATTACATTTTTTAATCCTAAGAAAGGATAAAACCCACACAATAACGTACACTATAACAATATGCACAGCAATAGACAATGGCCCGACAGGCGTCCAGTCAGCGACAAGTCGGCACAGGCTCGCGAGCCTGAGCATGGTCAGACTAACTGGAGTGATGGACCATCCAAGGTCGGATTAGGGGGGGTTCTACTGTACTGTTTTTTATGTACATGGCCACTCCACAAGGAAATTCTTGAAAAACAGGCAGCTATTCTGTATCTTGGTAACGGAAGCCTATGAATTGTCAAATTATTTAAGTGGTGCTCCAATATACCAATAATGTTAGAGTCAACATCTATAAGCAGTTCACTAGCTTTGTCTCTAATACCTCTTATATTCTAATGAAATGTGCTAATTCCTTCTCTACTTGGATACCTGACCACCTTTGAAGATGATTCCTTTGTTAGAGGGACTTCCTTTAAGCAGGTATACCTATCAGCAAGAAAATATTCCTAGACACTACAAGATTTTGAGCCAGATACAACAACAACGAGATAATCACAATAAGTAAAACAGTTCTTCTTTAGTAATCTTACTCATTTCGAAGCTTTCCAAAATTTGTGGAGAGAATGAGAACTTCGGTGGTGATGTGTGAGAGGGTAAGATTACAAGCTTCATCTGAACACTAGCTTATAAAAATGTCTATTTCCATCTGAGGCATGCCCACTACTACTTACACTCTGCAGTACTCACAATTTTCAAAGAGTTTACAAAGCCAAAGAGTTTACAAACTTTCTCAACAGGAGAAGAATCTTTACCTACTTATATCATTATTCCATAAATAAATCCAGAAACAAATTTATAATTAGCATTAGGTTGCACAATTAATAATATGAATTTTACATGTGCCAGAAATTTCGTAATTTCAAACTTTTTAAAAGAAGAGTAATTTTAACTGTTAGTACATATTGATTGCAATACATTAATTTCTTTTTATATATTTTAGCCTGAAATATAATACATCGTATACAAAATCGTATGAATTCTTTTAGCGTAACAGCTGAGATAATTTTAACCTACACAAGAAGCGTTAGTACACAGGCTACCGGTTATGTATAACCAGAAACAACCAGTGGAATAAAAACTGATGAATAAAAATCAATAGGGGAACCTCAAAATCCTCAGTCATGGAGGGCGAGTAAAACGTGATTCTGCAGAGTAGTGTTGTATGCCTTACATAAGTCAAATAAGACTTCTCTGAGGTTTCAGCACTTAGAAAATACTGGTCACATTAATTTTCCTAACTAGAACAGATGGTTGGGGGACACAAAAAGCTGTGAGACTCCAGAATCCAGCATAACCTGCTGGCATCCATCCTTTTGAGCAGTTTTCAGACCATGTTGGTGAGACTAATGGGTCAGTAGCTGTCTAGACACATTGAGTTTTTGGTTGTTGGTTGGCTGGCTTGGCGCGGGGGGGAGGGGGGGGGGGTGAGGAACCAAACAACAAGGTCATTAGAAATGTCCAGTGAGAACATTTTCTGGTGTAGTCAGGAGATTTAAACATAAAAGTGAGAAGGCTAAAAATGTAATTGACTTTTTTTCTACTGTCAATAATAAAAACCAAGATGAAAGAAATAGGTATGTCAGCAGGTGTGCATCCACCTGGCTTTGGGTGTGATGGGAAAAGTTCCACCCACCCACACCCTGATCCATTACAGTCAAGAGCACCCATTACTCAACCAAGTGCAACACCTAGAATAGAAAATTGGGTACAGCAGAAATGAGGCAAACTGAATCTAAAAGTGATTAAAACGGAGTAAAAGAAGGATGAAATAGTAGCCTGGTCAAGGAGGTAGGGTCGGGGAACCCCCACACCTGGCATATAGCGGTAGATGCCCCATCCCCAACACCTTGCCCCTGCTCCATAGGTAGATTAAAACCTTATAACTGAGAATAAAAACCACTGTCATGGTGAAAACTGAGAACCAGGTCAACTGTCCATGAACTATACACCAATATTAAAGGCAACGAGTCCAGATGTCCATACTTAGCATGGCGGGACAAAAGGAGGGGGCAGTCCACCAAGATATGCGCTACTGTCTGCAAGACTCCAACCACAATCAGGAGGTAGCACATTACACAAAATAAAACTATGGGTTAACCTGATATGACCGATGAGGAAAGGTCATAAACCTTTCGATTCCTCCTGGGAGAAGTGGAAGGAAGAGTGCTAGGTTGCAATAGCCTTCCTGATTGTCCGGAGTTTATTAGATGGGGTAGTAGGCAACCAGATTTCATTCCATTTATAAGCAATCAGAGATCTCACATGCACATGCAAATCTGCACCTTGGGTTGACAAAGTGAACGAGGAGCAAGAAAGTGCTCCTCTAGCCAAACAGTCTGCCAGCTCATACCCTGGGGTATCAAAATGATTTGGGACCCAGAGAAAGACAACTGAGCAGGCATCATGACAAAGGTCAATGAGAAGGTCACAAATAGAGGAGACCAAAGGGCGGCAAGTGTAGCATTGATCAATAGTTTGGAGACTGCTAACTGGGTAATTACATATTAAAATACAGTCAAGAGAGGCTGGTTTAGTAAAATGGAGAGCTCTAACAACAGCTGTCAGCTCTGTTGTAAACACACTGCATGTCCCCAGCAGTGAATTGTGTTCTATACCAGCAGTCAATGTAAAAGCATATTCCACCTGATGCACAGTTTGAGAGCCATTGGTGTAAACGAAGGTAGCACCCTGGAACTCCCGAAGAGCGACCGAGACTTCAGGATCTTCGAAGAGATCGATTCTAATCCATGACCTGCACACAATCCAAAGGGGAGTTCACAAGAAAACACGGGGAGCATGGCCCAGGGAGGGGAGATGGGGATATTGGCAGAGTAAGTGAGGCACATTCCAACTGGTGGTGGTGGTGGTGGTGGTGGTGGTGGTGGTGGTGGTGATTGGTGGGGCACTCAACTGTGTGGTCATCAGCATCCGTACAAAAAAGTCCCAATTCCGTACACAGTCCCAATTCCGTACACAGTCCAATCTATACACTGTCACAAATGATGATGGTGATGGTGATGATGATGCTGATGATATAAACACCCAGTCTCCAGGCAGAGAAAAACCCACATTCCAACTGGTAAAAACACCCAATGGCGGGTATCAGGATGAGAGCTGGTACAGTCGAATCTGAAAAGAGAAGATCCTCATTTGCAAGGAGACTGATTGTGAGAGTAGTCCGAAAGGTACCAGTGGCCAGATGCATGCCATGATGGTACACCGAGTCTAGCAGTTTCAAAGCTGAAGCAACCACCAAGCTAAAAACGTAGCAACCACAGTCCAGTCGGGACAAAACAAGGGCCCAGTAAATACAGATAAGAGTAGTATGATCCGCAACCCAACATGTGTGGGCAAGGAAGCAGAGAGTGTTAAGTTTCCGCCTGCTGCTAGTCTTCAGGTGATGAATATGGAGCAGCCAAGTCCATTTTTTTTATCAAAGATGAGGCCCAAAAAATAGGACTGCACTACAGCGTTCATGTGCTGGGCACCTAAGTAGAGTTCTGGGCCTGAATCTACAGCGGTAAGATGGCAGAAATGCATGACCATGGGAAAGAGGCCATGCAGATGCCTGCCAGATGGTACCTTGGAGCTTGCATTCAGCAAAGGCTACCGAGTGGGAGCTGTACCAAATGCAAATATTGTCGACATACAACACGGGAGTGACCAGTGGCCCAACAAAAGCGACTAGCCTATTCCTGGTGAAGAGGAAGATAGTGAAACTCAATACAGAGCCCTGTGAGATGCTGTTCTCTTGGACCCGTGCGGAGTTGAGTGAAGTGCCGACCCTAACCCAGAACAAACAGTGGGATAAAAACTGACAAATAAAAATCTATATGGGGCATCAAAGGCCACAGTCATGGAGGGTAAGTAAAATATGATGATGCCAACTGGTGTCATACACCTCATGCAGATCTCAAAAGACTGTGATAATGTGTTGGTGTTAGTGTTTAGAACAGGCCTGTTGAATTGCTGTTTCCAACCTAAGCAGATGATTGGTTGTGAATCATTCCTACCATAAATTACACTGATATGGGGACGAAAGGGCCCATGAATTGTGAACCCAGCATAACCTGAGGGAAACCATCCCTTCAAGCAGCTTATAGAGTATTTTGGTCAGGCTAATTGGCCAGTAACTGTCAAGAGACATGGGGTTCTTGAATGACTGCTTAAGGATTGGGACAACTGTGCTACCTTGCCAGTGCATGGGGAAGGCACCTTGGAGCCAAAAGTCATTGAAGACCCTGAGGAGACGTTGTCTTTGGGGGACATTTAGGTGTTGGATCGTCTGACTGTGAATTGAATCAGGGCTGTGGGATGAGCCAACAGCCTGAAATAGTTCCCAGTCAGTTTCATTATAGGACTTAGCTTGGTGGAGAGTGAAACATACGGGGATGTGTTGAACTCGTCACTTCTTCAGTAGACAGGTAGTCATATAGGAAGAGGATGCCACAATGTGGGTTACAAGGTGTTCTGCAAAAACCGATGAACTGGTACAAAGATCACTCAGTAGAACAAGACCCAGAACAGCTGTTAATTGTTGACAGTTCATAAGATCATGGAGCTTGGACCACACCTCAGAAGAAGAGGCATACATCCATGGAGGAGATATAGCACTCCCAGCATTTCTTCTTCTGGTGATGGTGATGACTGGTTTGTGGTACACTCAACTGCGTGGTTATCAGCACCCTGAGTTTGATGAGATAGTGAGCCTTAGCATGTAGGTGCTTAAAAGTGATAAGATTAGTCTGCGAAAGATGTCATTTGAATCTTGAATCGATTTAAGGCTCATCAGAAATCCTGAATAGCTACTGCAATGTCTTTGGTGCACCATGGCACCAGCCGATGATTTGGAGGGGAAGGGGGGGGGGCTGCTTTTAGAAAGGGAATAACAGTTTCAGCACTGTGGGTGATCATCTCTTGGACACACCTTGCACAACCTCATAAACACAATCTGACAGAGAGATAGCAAATGTAACAGCAGAAGCATATGAAGGCCAGTTGGCTCTGTGTGGAGAGCAACATGGTACTCACTCTGTTGGCGGTGGCAAGGAAATGACGAGATCACCATAAATTGATCACTGTTGCAAAAGTATCACATAATGATGCATGTAGTGAAGCAACAAGATTAGGTACGGAGATCATTAGATTGACAGATGAAAAGGTACTGAAAAGGAGAACCATCATTCAGGAGGCACAGATCATGGTTTGTGAGAAGCTGGTCGATTAAAAAGCCCATATCAGATGAATTGGTATTCCCTCATATGGGGTGCTGTGTATTGAAGTCCCCTACCAGAAGAAAATCACAGTAGAATTGCTTGATTGATGTAGTCAATGCAGCTTAAGTAAGTGGTCTACCTGGAGGTAGGTAAACATTGCAAATAGTAAATGAAATCTGATGCCCAAAGTACAGACTCCCTCAGATGCCCTGTTGGGACCAGCACAGATCTAACAGATTACATGATAACGATGGAGTGCCGGAGAGTGGTCATCAGTGAAGTGCGTTTCTTGGAGAGCATTGCAAGCTGCAGAAGAGGAGGAAATAAGGTGGTGTAGTTCTGGCAGATGACAGTAGACCCCATTAGTTCCACTGAACGATCACGTGACTGGTGGCCATGTTAGGCATGAAGGGGTAATGAGGACCAGTCATGCCGCAGGATCACTGTCGTCGCCAGTGGGGATAGAACCACACCCATAAACACTGGCTCAGAATCTGACTTCAGAGGGCGGGGTTCTTATTTTCTGTTGTAACCTTTGATGGGCAAGGTTCAATCAAGGGGCTATCCACATGGTGTGTGGGGACAGATGAAGATCAACAGACCTGGGATCCACAGGCTGTGACTCCTTCAGCCATTGTTTGGCATAGGGCCTCCAGTCCTGGAGTTGCTGGGAAGTGGGATCATGAGAGGGAGCCACGTCAATGGTAGACACCAAAAAAGGAGAATGCTTTTCCGCCTGGGTGTGGAAAGTGATTCCCGAACAAGATACGGCAAAAGCCATGGGAGAGAAGGGTGTTGGGAGATCTGGTTTGGGGAAGATAGAGGAAGGAAAGTGGAGGGAGACGACTGCCACGATGTTAGTGTAGTAACTGATAATCATAATCACAGGATGTATGCATTCATATTTCTTCCAGGTCTCAAAATATGTCAGGTGGTCAATAGATTTGTATTCTTGGATCTTGTTCTTTCTTTAGAATTGGGCAGACTGGCGAACATGGAGGGTGATGTTCTGTGCAGTTGGCACACAAAGATGGATGTTAACCAGCACTACCTTCTTGGAATGATCATCTACAGTTGCCAAATTTTGGGTCTGCCGTGCAGCAGCATGACATATGCCTTAAATGTAAACATCCAAAGCACCTCAAAGGTGGTGTGGGGCATATAGTTTCACATCACACCTGTGAATCATGACCTCAACTTTCTCCAGGATGATATTTCTTTCAAAGGCTAATATAAAGGTGCCTGTATCCGTACAATTACCCTTGGGCTTTTTCGGACATGTCTGCTAAAATGTACACTTCCCCCCTAGAGATTAGTCTGGAGCTCATAATCTGTTTGGACCATAAGGTCTCTGTGGAAGATGATTCCGTGGACCATGTTCAAAATTTTGTGTTGGGCAATGGTCACAGGTATGTCATCTAGATGATCAGATGTGTGACATTTAAACACCTGAAGAACTGTCAATTGTGCAGCAGAGGGGGCATTAATCAGTAGCAATCCATTTTGTATTTTTCCCAATGACTTGACTTCTACAAATTTATCTTCAACAGGTTCCACGAAAAGTAATGGCTTTGTTACAGTAAATATATCCCAACCAGTTTGAATACTGAAGAAACTGTTTCACTCCCAGCTGCCTGGCCTGTTCCTCTTCCCATGCAATAGCCAGGGTAAAGGAAGCACAAAAGACTACAACAGCTAGCACTTAAGTTTAGACTCCTGTCTGAAAAGATGACCAGATCAACAAAACCGTGATTGCTCTGGTCTAAGATAACGCATTTCATGTGAAAAATGTCCGCCCTGATGCCATCTATTCCAATCACGGCTCTCCCCATAGGTGCCACCCAGCCACACCACAGGCCATCTGCCACAATTGTTGTTGCTAGAAGTCCTGATAGCCCATGAAGAGGGGCATCTATTCCATGACATATCTGCAATGTGATCCTTGTGTGGTCAGGGGCTCAACTGAAAGGTTACATAATGACCCTATCGCATCGGATTGTCTATCACATTGGCTTTGAAGCACAAATAAGGGCAGATAGTGTGCACAGATGATCTATAACACTGCATGTAGTACATGCAATTTAAGGTTTTCTTTCCCAGTCGATCCATACAACAGAATAATTTGGAAAATAGAGGTCAAACCCAGAAGCGGACCACAAATTACTTCAGCCAAAAGGTAGTGAATGAAAGAATATTCTAAGAACGGAAGGCAGAATCTAGGGAATACCCAGATCGACATCAAATGCTGCCACCGCAAGAAAAAGAGAGGGTGAAAGAATGATAGTCAGAGATGAGAGATTGCATCACAGAAAAGGAAGTAGTGCTGCAATAGCTAGGAGCCCCATGCTCACCATATGCATACTCATGAAATTGTCATGAGCCCCCAAGGAGCAGAATACGGGGAGTGCTGTGGTGGAAGATAAGAGAAGATCCTGTCACAACAGCAAATTGAATAATTAAGCATATCATATGACTGAGATACAATCATATCTTGTGCTGGTTGTTGGTATGGTTGTCAGCTAGGTGAGCAAGATACATAATACTAGAGTACTTAAGACTGCAGCCAAACCATGTTTTCGTGATTCATGGTACACACGATGTGCTTTGGGGAAACTGCTGACACCAATCACCAATAATGTGTTGATAACAGGGATCACAGTTGACTACAACCAGGAGTGGCCCAGGGAAGTGTGATAGGACCACTCTTATTCTCACTTTACATAAATAATCTGATGGACAGGACGAGCTGCAATTTGTGGCTGTTTGCTGATGACACTTATGTAAGAGAAGTAGTTACCGGTGAGTGACTATAGGAGGATAGAAAATGATCTTGACAGAATTTCTAGTTGGTGTGACAAAAGGCAACTTGCTATAAATGTAGAAAAAATGTGAGGTAATGCAGATGAGACGGAAAACCAATCTTTTAAAATTCAAATACAGTGTTAGTAGTGAGTTGCTCGACACATCACATCGATTAAATATGTAAGTATAATTCTGCAAAGCAATATGAACTGAGTGAGCTTATAAGGATGGTAGTAGGGAAGTCAAACGGACAACTTCTGCATGTTAGCTCAGCTATAAAGGTTATAACATCGGATCCCCACCAGATCAGATTACAGGAAGACATCACAGCAATTCAGAGGCATGCTGCTGGTTTCTTACTGGTAAGTTCGATCAGCATGCAAGTACTATGGAGATACTTCATGGACTCAAAGGGGAATCTGTGGAGGGAAGACAAACTTCTTTTCAGGAGGTACTATTGAAAAAATTTAGAGAGTCTGTAACATATTATCAATACTTTCAATAATGGTCGTATCTAACTTCTTTTTCTGTTTTTACTTAATGTGATTTCTGTATAACTATGCACTTTGATGCAACATCCATGTAAATGTTTTATTAATTATTTATGATAATTTATATAATTGTAATTAATTTACGGATGTGGTGTCAAAAGTAATGTGCTGTGAAAGAATGTAAAAGCTAAAAATGTAATTGTAATACTGGTTCATGCATTGGGTTGTTGTTGTTGTTTGTTTGGGGGGGAAGAGACCAAACAGCGAGGTCATCGGTCTCATCGGATTAGGGAAGGATGTCGGCCGTGCCCTTTCACAGGTACCATCCCGGCATTTGCCTTGATCAATTTAGGGAAATCACGGAAAACCTAAATCAGGACGGCCGGATGCGGGATTGAACCGTCGTCCTCCCGAATGCGGGTCCAGTGTGCTAACCACTGCGCCACCTCGCTCGGTCATGCATTGGGTAAGCAGGTTTGTAATCATGTAGAACTTGGAGGGAAGTTCCTCCTCAATGAAAATGTCCAGGCAAAAAAAGAAAAGGTGGATCTGGCAGTCAAACTGCAAGGCTCCTGTGTGGCACAAGTAAGTCAGTGGCTAGCAAGTAAAGAGTGCACATCTTGCGAACTGAAAGAGGTGAGAAGAACTGCAAGATTATATAACATAGCCTTAGATGTAGAAGTAATGCGGCTTATTATTCATGGCATACTTTGGTTAGCTCTGTACTATGAAAATCCAATGCTAAGAAGAGAATTTTCAGAGCTTGTTACACAGGAAGAGCCATGGATACTTTTGCTGCCCTTATTGGAATAGCACAGGAGATCACTGATGCCACCACCTTCATCTCACATTATCAGTTGAATACTGTATAATTGCATGGACCAGCTATATGGTTTCATTTTCAATAATAATTTTGTTTTCTGTAAACTCTGTATTGGGCCACCATATTTTATCCTCGGTCATTTACCTAGATAGGGCACTATCTCATGAGCTATAATGAATCTTAGAATCCTGTTATTCTGAACTGAAAAGTAATTATTTTCCTTAAAAATGTTAACAAACATTGTGGAGTTGTAAAGTACATAATTATTTAGCAAGCATAAGTTTTGAAATACTCCACGTAGTTTTCATGAACAGACAGGTAAAGAATTCAGTTCAAAGATTCTTTTATTGAAATAATAGTATTTACAGTTTCATGTGTTATGTAGCTAACAGTGTTTCCCCATATCGTGTTGTGACAAAGTGTTCAGCCACGATCTGAATCTACCGATAAATTAGTTTCTGGGTCCCCATGCTAACTGCTGAGCCAAATTTAAATGTCATAACAACAGCAATGAAGAATAAGCAACTGGCTACAATTATTCAAACAAAACTAGATCAACGTGCCCAATATTCCATTTGAGAAAAAATAATGTAAGATAGTGAATATTCCTTGAGAATTGCAAATAATAACCAATACAAAATATACAATTACTTCATAACTCTTTCAATAGTAGTAATAATCTGTAATTAAACTGACAAAAGAACTTCTTGTCCATATCAGTACTGCTCCACCATTAGTAATAATTCACTTATAATTATCATTATCTTATTACTGTAATGTGCAGGTAGTAAGTATTATCGAGAGCCAGTTGTTGCCTGAACACATTAATACTTCTCCGGTGTAGTTGAAGTCAATTCACTGGTACATTACTTGCTCAATTGTGCTACTGACCAGTATCTTATCAGCAAAACAGAAGTTTAGTATCAAGTGATGTCAATACACACAGTTAACTTTCTTTATGAATCACGTTAGTACTGAGGACAACTTTGTCTAATTAGGCTGGTGACCATTTCCTTTTATATAATTGATTACTAATAGAACCTTCGTTCAATTCCTGTTTATCTTGCCACTGCTTTCTTTCAACAGAAACCTTTAGGGAAACAAAATTAGCCCTGTACCTTACCACCACACACCATCATGGTCACAAAATAAAATTCATTTCACATGGTAACTTTATCAGCATGTGGCTGTTTTAATAGCAGTCAATAGTATTATAAATTAGTATTTGAAGCTAACTGCTCAACAATTCTACTGCCATGAATGAATATATAGTTAAGGAACATGAAGGTAGGAAAAGATAAATTAGGGCTTGTACAGAGGCATATAAACAGTAGTTTCCTCTCACTACATTAGTGAGTGGAACAGGAAAATAAATGACTAATAATGGTACAAAGTAACCTCCGACATGCAGCACCATGTGGAGTTCGTACGTAGATGTAGAGTACACCCCCCCCCCCCCCCCCCCCCGATTTTTGTGACATAGCACAGAGTAACTGTTTCCTCTTTCATCAAAAGAAGAAACCACTGCATGGAAGTGATTTCCAGGATGACAACTAGATGATACTCGGGGTGGAACGTTTCCTGAACATCCAAGACGTGGACTTCAAACTTCAACAGCCAAGGTCTCCATCAAGCCAGTCATCGCTGGAAAAAGTGTGTCGTATTCGAGGGCGAATATACGTGGACTAACACATTCACAAACTTTCATGGTCACAGCTTCATTTTTCAGGGTGATAATTGAAACTATATGGTTACCACTCACATGCTTATTTAGATTGTAACTGTCGTGCTTAAGGCTCAAATCACACTTCTCTAAACAAATTGTATTCAAAACTGAAATTTTCCCGGTGTCTTCAAATATATTCTATATGTTGGTTGTATTCCATGGGAGTCCACAAAACATTCCCTGTCTCCGAAGTTATATCTGATCCTGCGAGAGTAGTTGTATCCAGATCCCGCTTCAACTAGTACCAGGTCTGGGTGCTGACGAGTTCTCTTCATTTTGCTTGGTCCTCCCACCACTTTTCTTCCTCCGCTTCCTGCCAGGTCACACCTATCCTTTCCACAGATATTTCCACTCCCATTTTCCACCGTGTTCTTGGGTGTCCTCTAGGTCTTTTTCCATCCATCTTTAGTTCTTCCATAAATTTGGGAAGTCTTTGCCCACACATCCTCTTAACATGCCAGTACCATCTTAATCTCTTTTTTCCAATTTCTTCTCTCATACTTTCTTGTTCAAGGTCCTTTCTAATCTCTACATTCCTTACTCAGTCCACTCTTGCTTTTCCCTTAACTGCTCTGAGAAATTTAATTTCCCCTGCTTGCAGTCTGTTCCAGTCCCTTTCTGTCATTGTCCATGTTTCTCCTCCATTGGTGACAATAGAAAGTAATAACTCTTTTGCTTTTTCTGAAACTTCTTTATCCCAAATAAAGTGTTCTATTGTTTGGTAGTTATACACTTTACTTAATAAAGACACCTTTTAACTCCTCAATTGTTCCACAACATGCAAAGCACCACCTTCTTTACGTCACCATAAAAAAAGGGAACCATTTAAATTATCCTCTTCATTTATACTACATGTAAGTTACCTGCAACCAATGTTACATCGGTCAATTGCCCACTTTGAAAGTAGTTCTCCATACGGGCAAGACTTTTCTCTGCATGACTCTGTGAGGTAAATTTCTCATCAGGTGTCGTGCTGCTTAAGGTAGGGCTGCTTCCTCCATACCTAAAATTACCATCAAGCAGGCTCTCACTGCTACTACTCTCTGTTCTGTCCCTGAAATCACAAACCAAATGCTAATTATGTATAGCTCATTTACAGGTACAATTTCACATCTAAAATTGATTCATTCTTTTAAAATTTAAAAACCCAACTATATCTATAGAGTTCATTAACCAATCTTTCTCTGATATGACCATGGCTAATAAAGCACTAAGATATTCAAGTTAAACATTAAGCTCAGAATTTTCAAAATGAATGATTTCCTAAGATAGTATTACAGCTTTGCTCAAGATGAGGCAGCATCCACTCAATCAGTATGCTTGACATTTTGTGGTACATATGATTAAGTATGATCTGGGGGAGGAGGGGGGGAAGCACTTAAAAATTTGCCACAAGGCAGCAGCTACTAGTGCAAATAGATAGAAGTTCATTGTAGCTTAAACTGTTGATAACAGACAATTCTAACCATAAACATTTCTTAATCATAAAACACAGTACCCAAAACACATACATACTCACAAGCCTCCACAAACATTGGTACCTCAGGATATAATGTACCTACTGAGACCAATCTTTGGGCAATACGACAAATCCTGAAAGAAGCATTCTGTCAAATGTGTACACTCAAGAGCTGGGCAATCACAGATGATATCTGTGACAGCATAATTTTTCTCATTTGGCTAGGATGAAGAACCCATTGTCACTCATTAAACATCTGTTGAAAGATTGCATTCAGACAAAGAAAAGGGTTTACGAGACATTATAACAAAGAGCTCGATTCCTTTCTATATTTAACTGGACTGTATAGGTCTATAAAGGTGACATACTTTAGAAATACACAAATCCTTATGCCACTGCACAAGCTGAGGACTACACCCAACAAGAACGAAAAGCATATTTTCCATCTAAAGTCTCAAACAACATTTGGAATGTTACTGGGGTATGCTTGTTGTTCACAATTACTCTTCTCAGAATTTTGCAATGTTAAGAACAGCTTCATAAAACCAATGGCATTCACTTCTTGTAAACTTCTTGGCATCATCACTACCAATATTGTACATTTCACCAAGTGCCTTGTTGGTGCTTGGGATAAGCACACTATTTATTGATAATACAAGCACTGTACCAAACTGGCATTGGTTTTGTAAATTTCAAATAAGCACACTGGACAAAAAATTAGTCAAACTTAGGAGACATCAGCCTAATACAATGTAATGCCACCTCTAGCCTTGAAAATGCACTCAATTCAGCAAAAAAGAAGTCCACAAGTTTCTTTGAGTATGCCATATCCAAATGAAGCCAACTGATGATTAGATCTTGTAGAGATATCAAATTTCAGGGATGCCGATTGCGATCTTTCACCCATGATTCCAAATAGTCCCAAGCATTTCCTAGTGGATTAACACCAGGCAATTTAGCAGGCTACTTGAGGCACCAATACAGTACACGGACGTCTGAAAAACCAGGAACGTGTGTGCAATCCTGTGAAAACAGCTGTTGTCATCTCAGAAGACACTATTGTTCACAGCAGTCTCATCTGTTCACAGCAGTCTCATCACCAAGTTCTGAAAGAAACAGCAATACTTTACCACCAAGAATTTTGAAATAAACATCTCAGTTCGTGTTCAAGGAAACCGAAATGATGGGGACCAAGTCATGGCACAAAAAACAGCCCCAAAACACCACAGAACTTCCTCAACCCTGACGTACGCTCCTCACTCGCTGTGGGTTAACTGTGTCATTGGGCAGTCAGTGCATAATTTGAAAAAAAAAAAGAGGTTAAAAATACAACCCATCAGACCACATTACAGGCCTCAAGTCAGCTACTACCCAGTTTATGAGTTATTTGGCCCACTGAGGACATGTAGCTTTGTGCGCCACTGTGAGCAGTAACCTACGTTAATGCCCAACTCCAAATATCTATTACTTGCATTAGCAATGTTTACCCAGGAACTGGTCAAGATGGATCTGCAATCAATAAGATTTGCATTTTCTGTTGGGTTTGAAACAAATTGTCATTAATAAGATGTGGCAT
The DNA here is from genome assembly GCF_023864345.2 of Schistocerca serialis cubense. NCBI lineage: Eukaryota > Metazoa > Arthropoda > Insecta > Orthoptera > Acrididae > Schistocerca > Schistocerca serialis. The sequence goes on from NC_064640.1 coordinate 523,125,109, forward strand.
TTGTCTTTGGTCCCCACTGGTTAGCATCTTTTTATGCCCACTGTTCATGTGCCATTCCTTGTACACTCAACAATGGACAATCTGCATTGATACACCGACAAGTCAGGCAAGTTCATTCACAGTGTGAAATGTGGCATATCCAAACATGGTAGCTCCTTCCTGTCATTTTGTCACATCTCCATGCTGACTTATCTTACTGTACCAATCCACTGAACTGGCTAGCATATATGCATCACTTTACTGACGTGACTTATGTCACCAGTGGAGGGTCACCCAACCATGTGACACTAGTTTTACACCACCTGCAGAGCTTCAAACTGGCCAGTTCACTCTTAAGGGGATAACATTTTGTCCAGTCAGCTTATGTTCTCTAACTCTGAATAAAAATTCTTGTTCTGTAATAATCTTTTCAGGTATCACTTACACTTTCACACATATTCAGTGCTTTAGCTAAGTCCGTCAGATTTGCAACAGTTTTCAGAAGTGTTATTTCTTTTTGAATTAAGGAAACCATTATGTATCTGGTGGTAATACAAAGCATAAAAACCTTACATGACAACAGCACAATAATTTTCGAAATAAATGGAGTGTTTTTACTTAAAATTACAATTATGGACTCATACTCAGAAGCCTACTAATCATCATGAAAAGTAAAACTTTTATTTTTGCTCAAAGAAGTTTAGTACATATAGTAGTAATAGTAATAAATAAAGGAAAATGTTCAAAAAGTAAATGACTAAGAATTGAGATAATTTGCTTTCATTGATTCTAAGAAAATATAAAAAATTGCATTGGTAGTATCTAAACACGAAATTAAACCCTTTTCTCTATCAAGTTCCGTAGTGGAATGGTGTGCAACAAGTGACAACAGTTTAAGTTACTAATCATAATGTACAAGCACTACACAAACCATGACGATCTTAAAGAAAAACATTTGAACGCAATTTCAGGTAGCAATTAAAATGTCATTTGTGTACATACAATAGTATTGTCACTCTAATTAAACGGTAATGCGAGTTTAAATTCATTTTATGAATTATGACAGTATTACTAAAAGCGCGGACGACACTTGTTACTATGCGAGTTCCTGCCTCACAACAGAGTGAAGAAAGTGTCGAGACGTACAACAGGGGAAAAATACACCCTATAGAAGTTTGATAGTGATGCGATTCTTTGAGCACAACAATTACGTCCGACAAATTCTAAATATTCTGTTTTGAATCCATGCATTCTAGCAGCTGACAAACCCGGTTTCTCCTTCCACTTTCTCCGTGATATATATTTACAACAATATTTACATTTCAATGTAGTTTAATTGTTTCACTACACTGTGATGACACTACGCTAGTATCCTCCTTCATGACGAGCCAAAATTGTGTATATCACGTGTTCCCAAATTTTTTCTATAACGGAAAATTTTGCGACTCCTGATACTTGTTCAATTTGAAGGTTAATAAAATTTTAAAAAGGAAAAACTTGTTTTATTCAGTGATACTTCAACTTTAAATCAGCACTAATAACACAGAAATCATAATAAAATTTTAAAGAGTATTTAGTATTGTCAAAAGTCGAAAAGAAGTCATGTTATAACAGTCTTTCGCGAAGCACTTATTCAATTCTTGCGGAAAACCAGCGGAACACAGATTGGGAATCCCTAGTCTAGATCTTGACGACTTAAAGCGTAGTTAACGACCTCGGCGTGGGTACGGTATAACACAAGACACGAAGGAAAAACGCGTTCCTTGAGTATAAAAAGCACGCAAAATAAATTATAGTAACAATACTTGTTTACTCTTACGAAATAGAATTAAGCGTTCAAATTTCCTATACAGGCAATAAATTATAATGTGGCTTTCAAGCCGTTGATAGCCAGCTGAATAGTCCATGAACGGTGAGTTACCGTACGGTGTGGTAAATCCAAGAAGTTCCAGTGACAGGCAGAAAGTCTTCAACGACTGAAAAACTGTATTCGCCTTCCGAGTCATCGTCAGCGCGAGACGGTGATTCCGCGAGTTGTTCATTCCCCGCTCGACTTGCTGGCTCGTTCATGGCACGCTGGTCGCCGCAAGCGCAGTCAAATGATGCTGTCGCACCACCGCTGGCGTCCGTACTGGGCGCCGGGCGCCGCAAGCTCCCAGAAGCCACTGCAAGCCTCCCAAGTACCCTATCTCCACACTCCCGGCATCGCCACACGCACTGTCTTCTCTTCTACTATTCTCCATACACCCCACGCCTTTTACTTGAAAATGTAACTATATCTCATCAAGTTCGAGACAGTTTCACGATATGGAAACCAAAAAACTTTTCAGAAACTGTAGTTATGCAGCATGTCAAGCCGTAGAAAACGAAATCATAATGACAGCTCTTCTCTATTTACTGGTTGCAATCTTAAGTCTTCGTGGGGGTAGCGATTTTTGTTTCTATTCAGCTGACAGTAAGTCTAACCAGACGATAAGAAAACGAAGTATCCATGCAACAAATTGAACATATTTGAAATCAGTGAAAGGAAAACACGCGAAAATGTAATCTAAAGAAAAAACGAGGGAATAAATATTTCGGAAAACAATAGAATTTTTCACATGAATCGGTACATAAGAAAGAGCTATTCGCCATGAATATGGCCCTGCCTTTATGGTCATGACCTATAGTCTTTTTAGACGTCTCAGTCTTCATGTATTTACCGCAATCTTTACTTATAAAAAAAGTGTCCAAATTCAGTTTCCAGATCGCTTTCCTTTATTTCTATATGGCCGGTGTCGGGCTAACTGCCCATTTTCAGGTCTATTACAAAAAAATATTTTGTAATTATAACTGGTTCGAATTACAAATGGTTTATAATTTAAATTTGGAAAGCTTCAAAATTCTTAGGAAATTAATTATAATACAAATTTGTGCAACATAAAACTTGTTACACTTACAGAGTAAACCTGTCGAATATGGAACTGAAAGTTCACTGTCAAAACTAGCCATACACCAGATGCAGTTATAAGAAGCAAAGGAGAAAGTAGATAGGTTGAGGAGGGTAAAGGGCGCTGGGAAATGGGGACTGGCAGTTGGTAAAAAATGGTTCAAATGGCTCTGAGGACTATGGGACTTAACATCTGAGGTCATCAGTCCCCTAGACTTAGAACTACTTAAACCTAACTAATTTACGGACATTACACACATCCATGCCCGAGGCAGGATTCGAACCGTACCAGCAGCGCGGACCCAGACTGAAGTGCCTAGAACCGCACGGCCAACCAGCCGGCTAGCAGTTGGTAAGAAGGCAGCTAGGACGAGGAGATATTCAGACAGTTGTACTTCGCTTATAACCAATAGATTTGACCAACTGTCAGAGTTTAGTGGAGAAGAGCCTCTTGCAGCGGTAGATGTAGGAAACATACAGTAGTCCTCAGCAGTTAGGAAGCCTTCTTCTAACAGAAAGAGAAAGAGTCTGCTGCTAGACAGTCTGTATGACAGAGGTGTGTGCCAGCAGTTGCAGGAGGTGTTGAGACGTGAGTACCAGGTCACCAGCATTTGAAGCCTAGTGCAGGGCTGGCTCAGGTGACAGATAAAATAGGAGAATTATGTACGAATTTTACGAAAGAGGTTCAGGTAGGAATTGTGGGTGGAGCTGGAAATAGTCTTGATAGGAACGGAGAGTAAGATGTAAGTGGTGACCTGGTAAAGATAACTACTCAAACTGGAGGCACTAATGTGCACCTCGTGCAATTGTTTCAGCGTCATTGTCGGCCTCATCTTAATACTGCTGTTAGGCGTGTTAACAAGGGGCTGGAGAAGGCGTTGATGGCGGAGGACATGGCTCGGATTGGAGTGGTGCCAGGTGAGTCTATCAGTAGATCGGGTTGCACTAGGCATGGCCTACACCTCAATAGGAATGGGAAGGGGAGGCTGGTAAAGCTTATAGGTGACAGTGTAGTGGGCGGTGGTGGGATTACTCATGGGAAAATTCCTGTAGCAGTTGGTGTTAGAGCTGCACCTTTTTTTTTAGATTGAACTGAGCTGATAGGTGTCCCTGCTAAAAGCAGTCCCTCTAACAAAGGAGGCCTGATATCCATATAAGAGGTATTAGAGATAAAGTTAGTGAACTGCTTATAGATATTGACTCTGACATTATTGGTATATCGGAGCACCACATAAATAATTCGACAAATCAGAGGCTTCTTCCTTTACCAGGATACAGGTTAACTGGCAGTTTTTCACGGAGTTCCTTGCGGGAGTGGAGGGAGTGGCAATCTACGTATAAAAAAAAAAAAATAATTATTCCGTTTGAGTCCATAGACGTATCTCGACACTGCACTGAACAGGTATTTGAATGTTACGCAGGGGCAGTTGATTTTAGTGAAACTAAACTTCTAATTATTGATGTTTATGTGTCTCCTAACTCTGACTTCAGAGCATTTCTCCTGAAGTTAGAGAGAGCTCTTGATTCACTTTACAGGAAGTACTAAAAATTAGTTATATGTGTTGACTTCAATATTAATTTTCTATGTGGTTGTGCAAGAAAAAAGGATGCTTGAAGATTCCCTACATTCACATGGTCTGATGCGAATTGTTTTTCCCAACCAGGGTGCAGTGGAACAGCAGCACAGCCATAGACAAAATTTGTATTCATTCTTCATTACTAAGTGGGCATTCTGTTCGTAAAAGGGTGAATGATCCTTCAGACCATGATGCACAAATTTTAACACTGAAGGGTTTGGTACTCAAACATCTGTTACATACGGGGGCTGTTCGGAAAGTAAGGTCCGATCGGTCGCGAAATGAGAACCACAGTGAAAAATCAAGAATTTTTTATTCGCAACAGTTAGCCACACCTTCCAGCTACCCTTCTAAATAGTCGCCGAACCGACTTAAAGACATTTGTCGTGGCGTTGTACAAACTTTCCAGTTTCGTCATCACAGAAAGCAGCTGTCTGTGCTTTCCGCCTTTCGCTATTTGTGCCAAAATGTTGTCTTCGTAGCCAGCGGTACATGTGAGCAGAGATGAACGGAGGGAGCCAATTAAGGGTGATCAAACAGTTCCCATTGAAAATGCTGCAGGAGCGTCTTCATTGCCCCTGCAGAATGCGGCTGAAAATTGGCTTTAAGAACGAAACACGACATGTATGTTTTGTGGGCTGCATAGCTTCAGGCGAAAACTCTCACCAGATCCACATACTTGGCGGGAGACATCGTTGTTTGCGGCATTTGTACATGATCACTTAGCGCTCTGAACTGAAAAGCGCGACTTGAAGCGAATGACAGGCACACTAAAGACACTGTCCAACACATCTGTTCAAAGCGAACGACGGGCACACTAAAGATACTGTCCAACACATCTGTGCAAAGTTCCATTGGATTTTCACAGTGGTTTCCATTTCGCGCCTAATCGGACCTTACTTTCTGAATACACCTCGTATCTACAAGCTATGTAGGAAAGTTAATTCAACAGCATCAGGGAGTTTTTTTAAACCTCGTTAAGAAACAAGAGTGGCAGGATGTTTATAGTGGCGATAACATAGATGACAAATATAATGTTTTCTTTAACACATTTCTCATACTCCTTGAAAGTTGCTTTCTGTAAAAATGTTCTAAACAGGGTACTAGTACTAAAAGGCAGACTGGGTGGCTGATTAGTAGGATAAGGATATTATGTAACACTAAGGGGGAATTATATCAAAATGTTAGAAGTAGTCGCAATCAAGTCAAAGCATGTGGTACGCAAATAGAATGGCTAATTCACAGGATAAAATTAATCCGTATGGTCAGTTGTGAGGGAAGCGTCTGCTCAGCAGCACAAGATGGGCGATATAGAGTTAGTTCGTAGTAAAAGTATTTCTGTTGCTGATAAATCAGATATGTATACAGTATATAACACTCACTTTCTGAGCAATGCTGGTGAATGAAATAAAAACTTCGTTTCCGCAGGGAATCATATAACACTGTTGGAAAATGCCTTTCCGAGATTGATATCTGAAATACTCCTCTGTGATACAGACAAGGGGGAGATTGAGTCAAGAATTAAATTACTGAAGACTAAGGACTCTCATGGATATCATGATGAAGTACCTAGCAGAATATTAAAGTACTGTGCTGCACATGTTAGTCCTGTGCTCAACCATATTTGTAATTTTCCCTTCAAGAAAGGTCAATTTCCTGAACAATTATAAAAAGGGAGAAAGAGATAATGTAGACAATTTTAGACCTATTTCTATGCCATCAGTGTTTGCTAAAGTTATTGAAAATGCTGCGTATGTAAGAATAACTGATCATTTTATTTCACAAAATTTGCTATCAAATGTACAGTCCAGTTTTTGAAGTGGTTCAACAACTGAAAATGCAGTATTCTATTTTCTCTGTGAGGTACTGGATGGATTAAACAAAAGGTTTCAAACTCTAGGCATATTTTTTGATTTAACTAAGGTGTTTGTTTGGGTTGATCACAAAATATTGCTCCCAACAATGGACCCTTATGGAATACGGGGAGTAGCTCATAACTGGTTCACCTCTTACTTTACCAACAGAAAGCAGAAGATCATTATTCACAGTGTTGTGAATGGCTGTGATGTGGGGTATGGGTGGGGTACGGTTAAATGGGGGATGCCCCAGGGATCAGTGTTGGGGCCACTCCTGTTCCTTATTTCTACAAATTATATGCCCTCCAGTATTATTAATGATCCTAAAATATTTCTGTTTGCTGATGACACTAGCTTGGTAGTAATGGATGTTGAGTGCAGCACTGGCACTGTTTCAAATAGCGCAGTTCATAACGTAGGTTCATGGCTTGTAGAAAATAAATTAACGCTATATTACAGTAAGACTCAGTATTAACATTTTCAACAAAACCCGACGTTTTGAATTCACAGAATGGGCATACGATTAGTGAAACTGAACAGTTTGCTGCAGAATGTTGCCATTTTTACTATTCGAACGGTACCTGAAGTAAGTGATAATTCGACACGAAAAGTAGTCTACTCTGCTCAGTTTCATTCGCTTATGAGGTATGGTATTATATCTTAGGGTAACTTTTCTCATTCTCAAAGGATTTTTTTGGCTCAGAAGCGGGCGGTTCGGGCAATAAGTGGTTTAAGTTCTGAAACACTAGTTAACAATACCAGCTTATTCCCAAGAATTAGCAGCTTTCACTCAGTTAATACTAGGCACAAATCCAATATGCATTTGGATCGCACTTGCTCGACTTTTGTTCAAAAATGTGTGCAGTGTACTGCTACATCCATTTTCAATAAGCTACCACAAGAATTCAAAAACCTTAGCAGCAATACATGCAATTTCAAATCGAAGCTGAAGAGTTTCCTCATGGGTCACTCCTATTCTATCGAGGAGGTCCTTGAAAAATTAAGCTGATTCCAGTGTTATATTGTTGACTGCGTTTACATAAAGTTATGACTTATCTTTTTTGGGTTCATAAACATTTTATTTTATCTGTTATTACTTTTATGTTGTAATGTATTGTGCTGACACGTTCCATGAGCTTGGAGATTTGTTCCTTTATTTTATCTTACGGAACTCGACGTGTATAATAACAAAACATAAAATAAAAAACCAGCCTGCTACGGCATTATAAATATTTAAGAGATCAAACTGATGCAACACCTACAGTGTTGAAAAGCGTCCTCTATTTGTAGACAGTGGACTGGTGTAATTCATAAGAAATGCAACTAAGTATAGCATAAAACAGTGATGTGAAACTTATTAGCATTAAAATATTTTAAGAGACCTTTATAAAACATTAATTTTTTTAAATTTTTATAAGGATATTAACTTGTGTATAAGTTTGTAGTGATCAAACCGCTCTCTGTAGACTGATATTACACATACAAAACGTTCCTAAATGTAACAAATGAAACATGGATGAGGAAATTATTACTATTAAAAACTTCAAAAGAGCATTAAAACATTGAAAATGTCGTCTCCTTTCAGTTGGCGATCGTAGAGTCAGTAGCGCTCAAGAGTTCCCTCCATGGAAGGAAATATTTCATACATGAAAATGTTCCTAAGCACAACATATAAAAAATCTGGGCTTTAATATCATTAAAAACTGTAAAAGAAACATAGAAAATTCCAAAGTAGTCTTCTCTTCTTCTTACTTGGCAGTCGTGCCTTATCAAATAACAGGAGAAGATATTTTTCAATGTTTTAAAACTCCCTTAAAATTTGTAATAATAATAATAATAATAATAATAATAATAATAATAATAATAAAAATATCCTCATTCGTGTTTCATTTGTTACATTTAAGAATATCTTTTATGTATATTACTCCACAGAGGGCAGTTTGGAGCACTACAAACTTTGCACCAGTTAGGATTCTTATAAAAATATTTTTAAAAAGCTTGATAATTGTTTTATAAAGTTCTTTTCGAATATTTTAATGCTAATAAATTTTCGCATCATTGTTTGATGCTTACTTTCGAGTATTTCTTACGAATTACACCAGTCCAATCTCTACAAATACGAGAGTCATTCAATAATTAAAGAGACAAATTGGTCTGGAGAAAAAATTGTTTATTTTTACAAAACAATACTTTTTCTACTTTTCAACATAATCCCCTTGAACATTTATGCACTTGCTCCAACGGGCTACAAGGTTTTTTATTCCGGCTGCGAAGAACTCTTTATCTTCATGTTTGAACCAATTTCCCACAAACTTTTTCACGTCCTCGTTGTCCTGGAACCTCTTCCCACGTAATGCCTCCCTCAGTGCACCAAATAAACGGAAATCACTAGGTGCTCAATCAGAACTGTAAGGGGAATGAGGCAGTACTTCCCAGCCCATTTTATCTATGGTTTCACGGGTTAGTTGAGCAATATGAAGACGTACGTTGTCTTGCTGGAGAATCACACATCTCCTCTGAGATCCACAACGTCGCTCTCACGGCTGGCTTCACTTTGTTAAAAAGGAAATCCGAGTAGTATTGGCTGTTCATTGTACGCTGCTCTTCGAGATAATCACGAAAAAAACCTGGACCTTCAGCATCCAGAAACACCGTCAACATTACTTTTCCTGCTGATACTTGCGTTTTGAATTTTTCCTTGACAGTTGAGTTGGTGTGCATCCACTCAATGCTTTGTCTTTTTTGATTCTGGCTCATAATAGTGAACCCAAGTTTCATCAAAAGTTAAAATTTGGTTGAGGAAGTTGTCACCTTCTCTTTCAGAACGTTCCTTTAGTTCTGTGCACACACTCAACCTCGTTTCCTTGTGTAGCCCCGTCAACTCCTTTGGGATCCACCTTGCACATGTTTTGCGGTACTTCAGTTTGTTACAGATGTTATGAACTGTACCAGTACTTACTTGAACCTTATCAACTATCATTTTCACAGTCACACGGCGGTCGGCACGAATAATGTCATCAATTCGACTTCAAGTGATAGAGTTGAAACCGCAACTGGTCGGCCAGAACGGTGTTCATCAGTCACTGAGTCGTGGCCTTTTTTGAATTCCTCTATCAAATTATAAAAATTTGCACGAGTCACACAACCCACATCATAAACTTTAGACATTCTACGGACTCGCCATCTTGAAATGTATTTTTGAGGTTATAAACAAATCAAGGTTGATAAATCAGCTGATCAAAGGGTCGTCCCAGTGATGCCAATTTAAAGCCATAGAATTACCAAACTTGCCCTACTAACAGTTTTTTTCCCCAGACCAATTTGTCTCCTTAATTATTTAATGACCCTCGCTGAAGGCGCTTTTCAACACTGTAGGTCTTGCACCAATCAGGTTTCTTTTAAAAATTTATAAAGCCGCAGAGGGCTAGTGTATTCCTAATTTTGGCAGTGAAAAAATGGTTCAAATGGCTCTGAGCACTATGGGACTCAACTGCTGAGGTCATTAGTCCCCTAGAACTTAGAACTAGTTAAACCTAACTAACCTAAGGACATTACAAACATCCATGCCCGAGGCAGGATTCGAACCTGCGACCGTAGCGGTCTTGCGGTTCCAGACTGCAGCGCCTTTAACCGCACGGGGCCACTTCGGCCGACCTTTGGCAGTGAACTTTCAGTCCCATATTCGACAGGTTTCTCTGTAACTGTGCACGTTGTACGTTACACAGATCTGTGTTATGACTAATTTCTTAAGAATCTCAAACCTTTTCAAACTTAAATTATAAACCATTTCTAATTTGAACCAATTATAATTTCAAAATAATTTTGTGTAATAGATCCGCAGGTGGCCCAAAGCCAGTCATACAGAAATAAAGGTAAGCGATCTGGAAACACTATTTGGATACCCCCTTTTTTTTGTCAGTACGTGTGTTTGGAGAGTGCCGATACTACCATTCCAGCAAAGAACTTTGTGGGTCCAAGTTAATCCATAGAATGTTGAATGGATATGTAACAAATGGGGTCTCAGATTTGCTGCCAGTATACAAAATAGCTTAACTGAGGTGTGTGTGTGTGTGTGTGTGTGTGTGTGTGTGTGTGTGTGTGTGTGCGCGCGCAACAGAGTAACATCAACTCTACCTCCACAGCAATCTGTGTCCACATGTGTATTTTAGAATTGGCTCTGGCAGATAGCGTTATGTGTGTGTTGACATTTGGAAGTAGCTTGTATATATCCTGGTTGGGATGGCAGTGTGGATCACATTTGAATGGTAAAGCAGCAGACTTCATCTCCCACTCTCCCCCCCCCCCCCCCCCAAAAAAAAAAAAAAAAGATAGCAGTGATGCTGTTGAGGAAAAGAGCATAATCCAAATTTGAAGGGGGGCGGGGGCTAACGGTGTGATATCGTGGGGCGAGTCAATTGCGCAGTAGTTCAAGTTTTACCAAGAGCATCATACAAAGGGCCATTTTTCCAAGATGCGGGAGGGAGAGAGAGAGAACCTCGATACTCACTTCCATTTCTTGGATCCACTTACCGAGGAGGAGGAGGAGGGCAGTTTGATCCACACATCATTTGGAAAATACTGCTGCTAAAAAGCATGTATTAATATCCAGAATATTGATTATATGCGTGTATATTGGTTTGCATGGTCGCTTCCGGCTTGCAATTGAATTTTGTAGTGTTCATCGTGAGTGTATGAATACATACCAAACATCTGGAGCTCACAAGCATTACAATTTCAAAGACATCTCATTCTCCATAAAACTCAAATGTGAACCAAAATTTTAGGGGCAAACCTCCAATAACTCAATTCACATATATACCATGGATTCTGATGATGACAAGCCAGTAGATGAAGACCACCATGAGCACAATGTGCAGAACAAAGTAGTCAGGCACAAGGCTGTTGGATCCCTTTAATTTTCAAATTTAGCCGATCAGCATCTCAGACACATAACTTTGTTGCTATTCTCTGGGGGCAAGTAGCAACCCTACATGTGGATCAGAAACGTGTCCCTCCTACTTTCAGTTCAAATGTCTCAACTTGTTTACCGAGAGTGTGTATCTTGAAAGGAACCTCACTGACTGCTCAAGCCATGAAACAGTACGTGTCGAAATGTCTAGAGAGATAAAATTACCAGTGTTTAAGAACGCTCACAACCAGGAGCGATGCCCCTTTGTTGTATACACCGACACTGAGTGCCTCCTAGCATCTCTGGTTCACTGTGAAGGTGACCGCTCCGCTTCCTATACTACCTTCACAGAATATTTCAAGAGGAGAATGATACAAAACACAACTCCGACTACTTAAAAAACTCCTTTTCACATTAAAAAATCTAACTTTTGGAGTGGCCATGCCAGAGCCCAGATCTAAATCCAATTGAACACCTCTGCGATGCACAGTATGGACATGTTCGTCGTAGAAGTTACGCAAATAAGGATCAGTTTTCGCTGCCTTATTGGACGAATAGTCAAAGCTCCTGCATTACCTATTACACAAGCTTATGGATTCAATGCCAAATGGACGTGCGGCTGTGATTAAAGCTATGGGTGTGCAACGAAGTACTGATTTGTTCTTTGGATTCCAAAATAGCTTTGTTTTATTCTTACATATAAAGACCTACAAATTACTTTTGCGCCAGAAGAACTGTTATATCTGTATTGATGTAAGACAACTTTGTTTAAACTAAATGTAGTTTTGTACTAAATGGATTACAATGAAACACTTTTCAACCATCCACTGGCAGTAGAGATCATATGCGAAACACGAGTGATCTTGGGCTCCGTCCGCAACATATTAACAAGGTGCTCTTGTCACCAAAACTTTGAGGCGTTTTCAACATGACTCATCAGAATATCAGAGAAAGATTTAATGTTACGATAGACATTACTTGACATGAAATATGATAACAGAAAAGTATTAACAGCAGGACGACTCTTGTTAATGCAGTGCTCAGTTAAACAGCACAATGAATAGATGAAGAGTGAAACAAGACGTCGAAACTTTGAAATCTTAGCGCAAACTGCACGTCTATCGGTCTAGTTCTTGAGCCACAGGGCCTATCATTTCCTTTGAAAAGTTTTCTCATACCCAATTAATTGCAAGACGCGATAAGTGACAAAAATAAAGCCTCAGTAGGTGCTTCTCATTTAGGGTGTTTCTTCCATCCGAGAAATGTGTTTAATATTATCGCCATTTTATAAAACTATATTTCACCAATATTACATAAGTAGATAGTTTGACCATAAATCTACAGAACTATTTCATTGATCAAAAACCATATCTGTAACTTTTCACCACAGAAAAATGTGCGCGCTATTAATTCAACTAATGAGACAAAGTTTTAAAACAATATACACTACTCGCCATTAAAATTGCTACACCAAGAAGAAATGCAGATGAGAAACGGGTATTCATTGGACAAATATATTATACTAGAACTGACATGTGATTACATTTTCACGCAATTTGGGTGCACAGATACTGACAAATCAGTACCCAGAACAACCACCTCCTTGATACGCTTGGGCATTGACTCAAACAGAGATTGGATGGCGTGTACAGGTACAGCTGCCCATGCATCTTCAACACGGTACCACAGTTCATAAAGAGTAGTGACTGGCGTATTGTGACGAGCCAGTTGCTCGGCCATCATTGAACAGACGTTTTCAATTGGTGAGAGATCTGGAGAATGTGCTGGCCAGGGCAGCAGTCGAACATTTTCTGTATCCAGAAAGGCCCGTACAGGACCTGCAACATGTGGTCGTGCATTATCCTGCCGAAATGTAGGGTTTCGCAGGGATCGAATGAAGGGTAGAGCCACGGGTCGTAACACATCTGAAATGTAACGTCCACTGTTCAAAGTGCAGGCAATGCGAACAAGAGGTGACCGAGACGTGTAACCAATGGCATCCCATACCATCACGCCGGGTGATAGGCCAGTATGGCGATGACGAATGTGCGTTCACCGCGATGTCGCCAAACACGGATGCGACCATCGTGATGCTGTAAACAGAACCTGGATTCATCCGAAAAAATGACGTTTTGCCATTCGAGCACCCAGGTTCGTCGTTGAGTACACTGTCCCAGGCGCTCCTGTCTGTGATGCAGCCTCAAGGGTAACCGCTGTCATGGTCTCCGAGCTGATAGTCCATGCTGCTGCAAACGTCGTCGAACTGTTCGTGCAGACGGTTGTCTTGCAAACGTCCCCATCTGTTGACTCAGGGATCGAGACGTGGCTGCACGATACGTTAAAGCCCTACGGATAAGATGCCTGTCATCTCGACTGTTATTGATACGAGGCCGTTGGGATCCAGCACGACGTTCCATATTACCCTCCTGAACCACGAATTCCATATTCTGCTAACAGTCATTGGATCTCGACCAACGCGAGCAGCAATGTCGCGATACGATAAACCGCAATCGCGATAGGCTACAATCCGACCTTTATCAAAGTCGGAAACGTGATGGTACGCATTTCTCCTCTTTACACGAGGCATCACAACAACGTTTCACCAGGTAACGCCGGTCAACTGCTGTTTGTGTATGAGAAATCGATTGGAAACTTTCCTCACGTCAGCAGGTTGTAGGTGTCGCCACCGGCGCCAACCTTGTGTGAAATGCCTGAAAAGCTAATCATTTGCATATCACAGCATCTTCTTCCTGTCGGTTAAATTTCGCGTCTGTAGAACGGCATCTTCGTGGTGTAGCAATTTTAATGGCCAGTAGTCTAGGTTTCTGTCGAACAGCGTCTGTCTGCAGTTACAGCGTTTCTTTCGCCCCCAATGAACCACAGTTTGGCAACCGATTTTGGAGTTAGTTACACGTCACAGAGATTACATTTATTCATATCAAATAATTCCTGTATGATGCGTCGGTAATCTTAGAATTATTTCCTCTCGGCTGTAAAAATAACTTCCGATCCAAAGCAATTACGGAATATTTAAACTGAAGTTTAAGCAGTTGAATAAAAAGTAGACTGGCTGGATGAGCTGTAATGCTGGACATCAAAATTCTTCAAATCTAATTCTGGCAGCAGTTTCCGAACTTATAGAAATAATCTACTGAAGATCCACAGCACAATTCTTAATCCAGCGATGTTTCCTCTGTCAAAGCAAAATACACTGGTAGTAGGCAAAAATCAACTGAAACCTCTTCCGATCCAAAGAATAATTTACTCATTTATTTATTCGCTGGTTTACCATACTGAACCAAAATCATTACAGATTACAATGCAGAAACACATTTATTTACATGACAACACTCACTGGGTACGTGCCAGACTACAAATCCAAATGCCACCTGTTCAATACACAGTGCTAGGAGGTATTTCTGTCACTTATCACTTCTTGCAATGACTTGGGTATGAGAAAACTTTTCATAGGAATTTTGTGAGAATTTACTGTACGCGATTTAGTGAAATCACAGAAAACCTAAATGTGTATGGTTTGGCGGTTTTTTGAACCGCGGTTCCCCCGAACAGTGTCCAGTTCCTTACCACTGCGCCACATCGATCGGTCCCTCCATCAACATCGTGGCAAGAAACGCATTCCGATGTTCAAACCAACTTTCGAATTAACGACAGTTGTATCTTATAGAAAAGTGCATAAATCATTTACATTGTAATAACTTATAATAAACATGCGATTTAAACTTGGAAGAAGAAGAAAAATAGAAAAAACGAAAAGAAATCGTTGAAATTTATCGAGGATTGCAGTTAACAAATTAAGACTGCAGACTATTGTTTTTGCAGACTCATGTAAAGATTAAGGGAAGGTTACCAGTACTTCAAGAAGTAAGCCATCCGTTTATTTTTGAATGGGGAGAAATTGGGAACTTTTCAAACGTTACAGCTCAGGTCGTTCAATAGCATGCTTGCAACACAGAAAGTATTGACATAAACATGGTTGATACGAAGACAATTGGAAAGTAACTTAAGGACCTGATGTATCGTGAATGTTGACATAGGACTTCTGTTTGGGACTGGATATTTGAGGTGTTCATTTTAAACAAGTTAGCAAAGGAAACAAGTCGTATTGTCATCCCACCTTCGTAATGTGCATGTTCAGATAGTTCACACTTCTTGGTGAAACAGATGATGTGATCGTGCAGATACGTGTGTGTATACTATACGAGAATTTTATGGGGTGGTGAAAGCGGGAGATGAGAGGGGGTGGGGTGGGGTGGAGAGGGATAGCTACCGTTCGGACTACGTAGAACGTCGCAAGACGGGCGAAACTAGCCTCCAAAGTTCTTTCATTTTGATGTTTTTGGAAAAAATCTTTTGTTGACTATATCTTACAGCAGCCGTGTACAATATTTTCACCCAAATTTAAGCGCTCGTCCAGTATCAGTTCACACTCTCAAAGGTCATGAAAGGGATTTCACAATTACTTAGAACGACATGCGGAAGTGATTTGCACTATGGTGTAGCTTGTGATACGTGTGTACGTGTTAAACCGGGGACCTAGAAACGACAGAGGCTTCGTCCCGCCGTAGCCCTCAGTGGTTCACAACCTCACATCAGGCCACAGCAGTCCGCCCACCTCACCGCCGACCCAGGGTTATTGTGCGGTTCGGCCCCCAGTAGACCCCCTCCCCTCCCCACGGGAACGTCTCGCGAAATAAGGGGAACCAGCCCGTATTCGTCGAGTACATGGAAAACCGCCTTAGAAACCATCCCAAAGACTGGCAAGCACACCGGACATCGACACTAATCCGCCTGGCGGATTCGTGCCGGGGACCGGCACGCCTTCCCGCTCGGGAAGCAGCGCGGCTAGCCGAGCGCGTAGCTTGTGATATAGCAAGGTTAAACTCGAGTCCTATTTCATAGACTTCGTCACCGAAAGCTTCGAAATTTGCATTAATGAAACTAAGAGCTGATACGTGAACCAGTCGAAAGTCCAGAAACCATCTCTTTAGCAAGCACGTCCCTTATAATGTGAAGCATTTCCATCCAGTTACGTTAATGGCATTTCTAAAACGACTCAGAATTTGTCCACAATCTGAACAAGTTTAATAGTGATTTTGAACGTTACAGCCTATCAGATGGAGATTTTTATGACTTTTTTTAAAAAATTTGGCTTCCTATGTGTTCGTCTGAAGATCGTTAAATGCTTTCAAATACGAACAGGTCATTTTTTGACAAACTTCACGTCATAGGACACAGGATTTACTTTGTGACGAAGTGAAATTTTTCTTTCTTCAGCTTCAGGATTTCTACAAAACAAGTGACACCAGCACTACGTAGCAGAACGAGTACCTCAAAATCACGAAGTCATAAATTGGTTCGTGGTGGTCATAGGGATGAAGCGTATTGAAAACATCAAACAAAATAAGCTCGTTACTGGACGATGTCCTAACATTTTCCTTTATTAGAGATCCTGAAGTGTAATCACGGATCATCCAGTCTCACTGACCAACAAGAGAAACTGCGCTGATTAGGCGACATGAGTGCGGTAGCAAGGCACGAATTCTACGGAAATCGTGCACCCAAGCGCCCTGATGTTGCTGAGGTTGAGCTGCTGCCCGCACTGCTACCATGCCGATTTCCAGGAAAACACAGGCCACGGACGTTATAATCTCGACGCATACACAGGAAGTCTTCTGCATGCATGCATGCATGCCGTTCCTTGGAAATACGCGTCGCAATAGTCTGCTACTTAAATGAAGTAGACCAGGTCCTTCCGTAATGCAGGAAAATTTTAACTGTTGAGAAAGTAAGAGCACAGACAGTTCCATAGTCTTCAAAGAAACAGCAACTAGCACTAAAATTTGATTCGAATTGCACATTAATCGTGTTAATTCCCTAGTTTTTCTTATTGTTTATATTATGTATTCCCGTTTCTCTCATTTAGTATTTTTTAGGGAGATTTCAACTTCCAAATATCTACTCCCATTCTTGCACAGAAAGGATTCATTGGGGAGATAACATGATTTATTAACTGGTCTTGGGATAACTTCTATGACGAAGTTTAATTGTTCTTGCAGTGAAAACCGCTACAATTGTTTGATATTGTTTGTAGTACATTATTTAGAAATGTATAGATTCTGACCCTCGAGTGGTACTTCACGTGACTTACATCCACAGTACAACCCTGTTATGAAAATACAAAATCGCACTGACGATATGGCAGATCGGTTTTCGTGAAACTGCAGCTCCTCTGCTGCCTGAGCTGGGTCCCGTATCACAGGACTGAAAAGTAATGCCACTTCAAGTACTAAAATATAAAGAACAAACATCTGGTACGTAATTTTTTTACATTTACATTTCCTCCCAGTAAATGATCCGGAATACGATACTACACGACTAATATGGTTTTCTACTCTCTAACTACAAAAAATGAACCTGCAAGTACGCACACCGAATTTGGAACACTTTAGTTATTTACCACAACTACAAATTATTGTTGCTTTAGTTTCACGATGATGGACTACTCGGTATAAAGGCCCCAGTAGAAGGGACCTCAGTGGATGTTTAAAGGTCATGAGAAAAATTTGTGTAAAAATATGTTAAATTATAAGGAAGTGTAATTTTGTAGTCTGTAACTTACCAGGAGGAGTAGCTAGTGTTGGAAACACTCTTAGTTCCTATTGAATGCAACATAAAACTAAGACGAATAATCGTGCACTTTTTCATAATAAAGGAAGATTATAATTAAAATTTCAAAACGCTGTAGAAATAACATCACTGGTTAGAACGACGTCAAATTGCAACGGAATATTATCGGAGAAGGGGGAAAACGTATGGCAGAAGAAAGAAGTATTGTAAAAATTGATAAATAGATGGCGCTGTATGTGTCAGAATACGTAAATGAAAACACCTGTCATGCGCACGATCCATTGAAGTTGGTATAAACACGCCCGGTACACGGCTTTTCCTCCTTTCGCGTCTGCGACGTTCGCCATGACTGTCTCAATGCACGATCGCGCTCTGCTTGTAAAGCTGTATTACAAGAATGATGACTGTGTATACGTCGCTCTGCAGAAGTTCCGGACACTGAAGAATTTCAAAAAAAGCGTTGGTCCGATGACTGCAGTAGGTCTGGAGAAAATTATTCGGATATTCGAAAAGAACAAAAAATGTTCAAATGTGTGTGAATTCCTAAGGGACCAAACTGCTGAGGTCATCGATCCTTAGACTTACACACTACTTGAACTAAGTTATGCTAAGAAAAGTGCGCGCGCGGCCTGCATAAACAGAAACACACACACACACACACACACACACACACACACACACACCTGAAAATAGTCAGACAACCTACGGCACAGAACAACAAAATTCCTTGTTCTTCAAAAGAGCTGAAACACCATTATCTGCTTGGTCACATAAGTATTTCCGTAGACAAAAGAAATACTTCACCGTGTTTTTTTATTTTTCAAAACTAAAAAAGGGAAGGAAGAGACTAGGATATGAATGCGTGTTTAAATATTAGTCCCACCCGACCGACCCCCCCCCCCCCCCCCCCCCCACACACACACACACACACACACACACACACACACATTTATACATATATATATACACATACATACATACTGGCAACACATCTACTCAAACTTAAATCGGGCCATCGAAAACAATACACAGTGTTCAGATGGGAAATACATACAGTAAGGACTGCATTAGCCACATTCAGTATTGTTAACACTACGCTAGGAGCCACAGTATAGAAGCACAATCAACTTTTCTCCTATTAGCTAAGGTTATAAAAAATATAATTCACCGAGTCAGGCATGTAAGAGTTCTTTTATTTCAAGTGCAACGCCGTAGGTATGTTTCACTAAATGATTTTATTCTGATGCTAAAACATTTCATTAACAGCGTAGCTTGTATAAATGCTATCACAAATGAGATGAATATCTACCTTCTAGTCGCAACAACATCCGGCACACGGAAAACATTAATAGCAATCACAATACATGGTACAAAGCACCAGTACCTTAAGAGACATTTCAATTGTCACTACCTGCAAGTAGCTGTATTCATTAATGAATTTAATACCCGGAATTTTGAGGTTGCTTACATTCGAATGGAAATTCAGACTCTACCTTACTTATTAATAAATTAACACTTTACTGCAAGTGAGAATTACGAATCACTGGCTACTCAATATCTTCCTTAGAAAGAAGATATGTTTTTTTACCATGTCATGTTAACGACCTGATCTTCCGAGTCCAAGCACAAGCTTTGATACATGTCAAACAAATCATCGCCTTCGACAGCACACAGTGATCACAATATATATCAATTAGCGCATGGCCTACAAAGTCGCTGCGCGCGGAAATTATTAAAATCACTATTAGCTACATTAGGAACTCATCATGGCATTTACAAAGCAACCTGTAACTCTTAATTACGCGTCTTATGGGACTGGATATTCCTCGGTAATCAACTCAGGAGTATCAGTCACCCACCCTGGACAAGAAACTCCTCTAAACAACCTCTTGACAGTGTGTCAGTAGAGTTCATGCCCACTCTGTACATTACAACTAACCATATTCATTGCTGTCACGTGTAACTTATACGTTTTTTATAAAGAAGAGTTGAAATTTTTAATGTATATTTCCTTTTCATTCAATATAAAACCAATAAATACTTTTACATTTCAACACACACCACTACAGCAGAACTCCTAGCAAACAATTTTGTGTTTACCATTCTCCACGCTCAAGAAGTGGGAAGAATTAGACTTTCCTCTTTTTTAGACGATGAAGTTCAGACATAATTTTCAGTTCAGGCTCTCATGGGCTCCGATTTTTTGTTACTGAGATGCGTACATCTTGTGGCAGAAAGGGAGTTGACATATTCGTTTAGGCACTGTAGCCGCTAGAGGCTCGTGTGATTGTTGAATGTAATTGGGTTATCCACTACCGGCTTGCTGGGCCTATCGTAGTTTCACCAGAGCCGCATTGGACGTCACTACTTCTTGTTCTTGCAGTGCCTTCTCAGCTACCTTAGCGGTCTCGGGCCACACATGGTTCCCACTGTACTTCACCCCCCTACAAGCAATCCCCTGCAGCCCCTAAAAGAATCTACGGAGAGGAATAGGCTTAAATGGTTTGATCACGTTGAAAGAACCGAACCAGAAACACTTCCAAAAGACGTCCTAGAATGGACAGAATCTGGACGAAGACCAATTGGAAGACCACGAATAAGATGGAGAGGACAGGTGAAGGATGATGTGAACCTAAGACGACTGCAATGGGAGGAAATGCTGAATAATAGACTGTGGGAGAAAAGAAGCTCCGAAGAGACTCTGAGAACGGCCTGCATAAACAGAAACTTTTCAGGAAGAAGCTGTGGCAGACACTAGTGAGGTTCAAAATCTCGACCAATCATCCTTATTCAAAGTTTCCGAAGGACCTGCCCTATAGACATAACAATACGTTATAGAGCTGCACTTTACTGGGCTACGTGGGACAGGCTTGATAAAGTCACCGAAATTACGGGAACAAACATTATGAAGAAAACACAAATGAAACAATGGCGGATTCAAACATGGCAGAGAGAGTGGGACACATCGTACAAGGGTCGCCGAGTACACTCTATCCTGACGTACGCGAAAGTTACAACTGAAACACATAGACCCAAACCGGGGCCTGGTCCATTTCATGACAGGCCACGGGCCGTATACGATACACTTAAACCCCATGGGGCTAACTACCGATGAAATATGCGTTTGCAGAGAAACTGGGACACCAGAACATGTCACACTGCTATGCAACACGCATGCACAAGGTAGACCTATACAGAAGGCAGTGACATCGTCAGAATAATAAGTAATCCCGATGACTGGAACACAATAAATAGCGTAGCCGATATTGTATCGAACACACTGCATGAAGAATACAAGCACCACAACCCACATGGAAGGAGGCGTAGACAAGCACAAACAACACAACAAACCCCATGGGAGGACAAGCATGACCACACATTCCGAAACCTAGGAATGAACACTAAGTGAACATGATTCAGAAGGGATCAACACTTAAGGGACCCAAACTGGCAACGCATGACACTGCATGCCACAACATAACAGCCAGTAACAACCATAAAACAAACATCGACACCAGATACTAAGACTGTAGTAATAAGGTAACGTCCCTTGGGAGGAGAAGGCTCGAAGAGCTTTTATTCCGAGGCTGCTCCTCCTCAACGACATACTGCACAGTGTTTAACGTATACTGCACACAAGCAGTAATGTATTGCTCGTTTTACTATGTGTACACAGAAGTATATTCTCTTCTCTGTTTAAAGCTACAATCAATGAATTTTATATATCAAATGTATTTTCTGCATAAAAATGTAATGTATTAAGTTATTTAAGGAATAACGCATTCAAGTAGCAATGAACTACATTCTATTTCTACTAACAAATTTACATACATAAGTGTACTTCTTATGTAAAACTAAAATTCATGTATTCCATGTATCAAATGCTCAATCAGTATTTAATCTGTATAATACCAGGTGTATTATCTAAGGCATCACATAGAATATACCACAACTACCAACAACAGGACAAACAAATAGCAGCTGAATATTTTGTAGTGTCCTGACTTGCAACACTCCCAGTAATATACCAACACACACAAACACAGTTAACATACATAACCATAAACCATTTCACATGAGAATAGCTCGAGGTTCTACTGAGACCTTGTCACCTGAAATAGGTAGAAATATGCCATTATCAACCATGCTACTTAGACCATATTACACATCCAAGTACAGTATATCACTTCCCTCTATATATAGCGAATTATTTTCACCACACTCATTGTATAAAATTTTTTTAATTTTCTTTGACACTTGCAGTACATAAATTATATTCTCATCAACTAGACAGAAACAAATCATAGAGAACCATTTTATCTATTGTTAAGCATTCAATTCGCTGTAATCTTAGAGAAATTTTTATGTATTATGTTCTTTATATTATTTTAAAAAGCATTAACAACTATATACCAATAACACTGTAACAGTGAGAAGTCTTTGCTGTTAGATTTAGAAGTATCCGACCCAGCTTACATTTCAACGCGGTGGGTTACTCTGTGCTGTTAAAGAAATAAATAAATGAAGTTCCCGTTAAGTTCCCTTATCACTTCATGAGAATGTCTGGCTCTTTCCTCAAACAATGCCACGACGGATTCATTCCTGCATCTTAACTGATTTAGTACTCCGTCTCTAATAGCCTCAATTTCAGACAGTCAATGATAACCTATACTAGATAAATGAAAGTAGAGGTGAGCAATAATAGTGAACAACTTTCAAGATTTCCACATATATAGTAATTCTTTCATTTATACTACAAACGAGTAGTACTTGCTACGAACAGTCGCGTCATTCAGCGATAGTTAAAAGCAGTGCATTAGACCTGTTACGTCTCAGTCACGCTTGCGCTTTAGTTATGAACAGCGTGTGGTCACTTGGTGACGCTTAAATTCGTAATGCCACCAAGACAGCGTTTGGACCATGTTTTTTCGGGGTAGAAGCCTTCGAGGTCTTTAAGCCTGTCACTCACGGAAAGCAGTGTCGGTAGCGTTGACTCTACCGCAAAATTTCATTGTAAGGCTTTAACAACATTTTGAAAGGCAAAAGAAATGTTCGCACTAGGCCAGGAGACGGTCCAACTAAAGTATTTTTCCCCAAAAAAGGACTGCTATTTGGTCTTAGCAGTACGACGAAATATAACTCTGTCTGCAAGGACAATTTTCTACAAATTTTAAAGCTGCCCCAACAAACCGAGTGTCGAAGGCTCAGAGCAGCTAATCTATATGTCATGTTAATGACAGTGCAAAGATTACTGTAGTCTGGATCTTCGATACTGTACCATGACTGAATGGAGTAATGTGCTCTTCAAAGATGAGTTCCGCTTCATTTCCTAGAAATACTGTCGTTGCACGTTCGTCTGGAGATAAAGTATTACCAGGTACAATCGCAGGAACATCGAAGAGAACACAAACATAAAATTCGAATTGAGAGATTTCTGGTGCGAGTAGGCATCACGTTGAATGCGTTGACGGAGCTTCAGACATTCATTTATGGTTTTTGAAATATTGTTACTATGCCCCGAAGTACAATGAGGAACTGCATCCATGTGTGTTATTCTTAAAGATGCGGTTTGTAAAGACTTTTTCTTTGTGAACGATCATGGTCGACGCATCGAACTGATACGGTGGAACAATTTCTCGCAGATGAAGATATCCGTCGCAAGGACTGCCTTGGGAAGGCTCCCCGTCTAAATCGAACAAATTAAAGACTGGGTTGCATTGGAAAGACGAAATTCCGTTCCCATCCGGCACCAAAGATTCTTCCGTGTTTCCGTACAGCTCCTTCTCGGGAACAGGATCGACACCAATACAACTCGAAGCATCTTACACAGAGCAGTTTGCGTTACTTATAAACTTGTGTGGCAACTAAGGGTAAACATATGTCCTAAAAAGTGGCTTTACTGCTGTGATACAGAGCTTCCTGTTTTGTTAGTTTCTTTAGAAATTAGTATGTTCGCTTTCAGAAATTTTCTAATTACGTTTCTTGTAAACTATGCCTTGAGTTTAAAGTTTTATCTTTTCCTGCAACTCTCTCAACTTGCTGTTCAAGAAATATGTTCCCCTTTGTGGCGCTTTACTTTCCGCGAGAACGTGTAATGTCAGACAGTATTCAAGGAACAGCAGCGATTTTTTTTTTTTTTAGTAAAACTGATCTTAAACAATCCAAATCGCAATTTATTTGTCTTTGATAATCAATTTCGATTATAAAACCATCCTCAAAACAATTTCTGTTGGGAAAATTAAATAGGTCATAATAATATATGATAGAAATACGTATGAAAGAAGCATGGATAAACTTTAAAATATCCACGATGAGACGGCAACGTCGATAGCATTGGTGTAGTTGATTATGGACAGAGAACGACATGCGCTCGCCAGCAATCCACTCAACCCGCCACGAGTGCAGAACAAATGTAGCAGAGAACGTTTATCCAACACAAATAAAGGGAAAAAATAGCTGTCGGCATACTTTTACAATTTAAGCTATAAACAAGACGTTACTGAACAAGATTTATACTATACAGGGTGGAGAAAAATTGTGTCACGAAATTTTAACCCTGGATAGCTGATGCCACTAGGAAGCAAAATTACTGATGTTATGTAGGTCGACAACGCACAATTTTTAAACTACGGAAACTTGGCGCCACGCGCTTCGATTGGCCGCGGGATTTCCCTGTTGCCAGATGCTATGGACAACGCATGACTGCTAATGCTTTGCCTGCCAGAGATCGCAATGCATACAAGGTGGCCCGCATCCTCGTGATAGCGCGCCGGCCTTCCATTCTGGGGGCGAATCCATCGGGGTCCCGAAACATCCATTGTAGTTTCTTCCAGGAGCAAACCCGTCAACAGCTGTTAGATCGCGTACAACGAGTCTTCTACAAATTGTGTCTGCTCTGAAATGGGCCTCTTTTGTAGCTAGGACATTGCTTGCTTAAAGCAGGTGCTGGAACTGGCGACCCTCTGACGCGACACAATCTTGGTAACGTCGAACGGTGTTTACCGGAAGTCTTTCAAAGATTCCTGGCATTGTCCTGATGTGATTGGTGGCATGTTGAATGCGATCCATTAACTCCTCTTCGTTTCTAGATGGTTAGCGTCCGGGTAGGTTTTAATTTTTTTTGTGGGATCTAAAATTTAAAAACCTCTCTCACACCGGCCTGATTTAGCTTCACTGATCAGGATAGTAAAAACATGAGTATGTTAAGGGAATTTTCATTCACAAAGCAGGCTTATCACATTCATACAGTTCAATACTGTTCTATCCTGATTAAATTGAGCTTAACTTAAATTCCATAAGGCAGTGAAGCCATTTCGAAGTCTCGGTGCGACGAAAATTGTCAGTCGATCTCCTGAAAACATTTGTAATAATTATTAACTTTCGGTGATCACATGGGGAAGACCGGAGATCTGCTGGTAAGACCGTGTTAGCCTATTTATTTGAAGTAACTGGATATCTTGAGCATACAAAACGGCAGGTTCGCCCAGTGTAAATCAGACGTTCCCCACTGATCCCGTGCAACACAGCGTAGTAAGCAGACACTGTCAATAATAATCAGTTAAATAATACGCGAACACACTTTAGTTTAGTTCATGTATTAAATTCCTTCTCATACAGAATGTCATCAAGATGGCGACTAGCTCAACAATACATACATACACATCCTCCTCCTTTCACGACTAATCGGCCAGCCTTTCTTCATTCTTTTCATAAGAGAAAACATAGATAGCAGAGAAGCTATTCCATGGAGTAAATGGACGCTCCAAGGAATAATTGGGCTTGAAACTACTTTGCATTGATAATCGGTAAGATAAGAAGAGATATTTCGAGATATATACTGAGTTATATAATTTATAAAATTTCTGAAAATATCGCGGAGAGACCGCTGCAAGAGACATTACAAGGTGAACTAGAACTTTGAAGAATCCCAACAGGAAAAAGTCCAGTGGCGTGAGGTCTGGTGATCGCAGGGGCCAATGTCCTACGAGCACCTCTGCCAATTACCCGATCGTCGAGGAGTTCATTTAAATATTCACGCACAGCACGACTGTTATGCGCGGGCGTCCCATCATGCTGCAACCACATGCGTAGCTGTATGTCCAGGGGAACATCTTCCAGCAGGCCGGGTAAAGTTTCTTGCAAAAACTCAAGGTAATTTGACCGGGTCAGTCGAGGAGGTAGACGGACCGGCCCAATCAGATGGTCACCCACAATGCATGCCCAAATGTTGAGCGAAAATCGTTTGGTTCCTACTGGCATCAGCAATCCTGGGTTAAAATTTCGTGACAAAATTTTTCTCCACCCTATATAATGCACTAAGAAATTAGCACAGTAATACGTCACATACGCAAAAATACGCGTATGACTTGCGTTATGTGGTCACCATGGCAACGACTGTCGACAGCGGCTACAGGAAAGATGAAACTTGAAAGCGGCTGTGTGGTTTCGGTTTAGATAACGAAGACACTAGGTTTGTGGTAACCGAGGAAAATATATTCGCTACTAAAGAGGCTTTGCAACTACACAGACTGAACCATCAGTGTTATAAACTTGCTGCAGAGATCTGAAATCGGCCTGAGAACGGTCACTCAACCGAAAATAGTTTAAAAATACAAGTGAACCGCGATTTGGATTGGCAAGATCCGATTTACACGTGTATGTGCAAAAATGTATTCCATACAGAATGACGTAGTGATAATGAATTCCGAAAAACTAAACTTTCCACCAACCCATACATATTGTGGACAAAACACCAAAAACACAACGCATTACCATGCCTTCTTGCAAACATCAGAAGCCACCATAGATCAGAGCTCCATAATGACGAAGCAACTGCAAAAAGCACACGTTATAAATACTGCTCTAGGTGACTGGCTGCCGTTGACGACACTAATTCCGCCATCATCAACGGGACTAGTTCCAGTCATCAGTCAAGATGCTCCGTTACACTGTGAGGCTTCTGTCGATTTCAAAAAGCTACTCAGCCTCTCAAAAGAGAACTTTGGACTACTACTTGTCATAAGCAGCGACAACTCATCCCTACAGGTACAAAGAGTGGACAAAAGTACCCAAACACCAGAAACACGAAACATTACAATGCCCAATATGGTGTCGGGAAAACAGCTGGCATTCAAAACACATTCAAGTCGTCTCGTTATGCGTAAATATAGGTCCCGCATGGTTTTAAAGAGAATCTTATACCATTCTTCCTCCAAAATAGAGGCAATTTTGGGCAACGATGACGCAGGTGGACAGCGATCACGCAGCCTTCTCTCCGAAATAGACCACACAAGCTGAATAATATTGAAATCTAGTGATTTTGGTTGCGATGGGAGATGCAACACTTGATCTTCGTGCTCACAAAACCAGTCCTGCGTTACGCGAGCTGTGTGAACAAGGCCTCTATCGTATTGGGATACATCATCACCACTGAGGAACATATGTTGTACCATGGGTTGGACCTGATCAGCCAAAGTTGGCAGTAGTGTGTCCTTGCAGAGTAACCATGGGACCCATGGGATACAATATGTTTGCCCAAATCATCACCGCCGGACTCTGTGGCCGAGTGGTTCTAGGCGCTTCAGTCCGGAACCGCGCTGCTGCTACGGTCGCAGGTTCGAATCCTGCCTCGGGCATGGATGTGTGTGATGTCCTTAGGTTAGTTAGGTTTAAGTAGTTCTAAGTCTAGGGGACTGATGACCTCAGATGTTAAGTCCCATAGTGCTTAGAACCATTTGAAATCATCACCGTACCCACGCCACATTTCACTCTTAGGACGTAAATTCAGCCAGAAGTTGGAAAGTGTGCAACATCACTCGCCCGACCAAATGAATTACTTCCACTGTCACGTAATTCAGGTTTTATGGCCTCGGTACCAAGTTTTCCTGTTACCGGCAATTCCATAACCTTCATCAGTAAATGAAGGTTATAGAATTTCAGCTCGCAAGTTAAATCGCTTGTAACGAAAGCAAAAATACGAGTATGACAAGCTTCATGTGGCCACCATGTCAACGACTATCGATAGAGGCTGTAGAATAGATGAATACTAGAAAGCGGCTGCGCAGTTACTTTTGTAGCTGTCGTCATTTTCTTTTTCGTCACAATCCTCTTCAATGACCGCCTGTCACGATCACTCAACACACTTTTGTCCGCGTTGCGACTTAGCGTTTGAAGATTTTCCGCATTCCTTGTATGCGTTATAAATCTTCGATACGGTCTCTCTTGGACCACCGAACATATCTGATGGGGAAGCAAGGGGTGCTTCACCATCAGAAATGTTTGGTTTTACGAGCATCAATAATTTGCTTACATTCGAATTTACTAAGCACCGATATAATGCACTTAAGAAGACACAGGACAGTGTTCTGTCCTCAACTAACACTTGCAACGTATTGGGGTCATTGCACAACTGTCATTCGTGGTAAGAGGTGACAAAAGTCATGGGATATCGACATGTACATATACAGATACCGATTGTACCACGCACACACGGTATAAAAGGGCAGTACATTGGCGGAGCCATCATTTGCACTGAGGTGATTCGTGCGGAAAGGTTTCCGACGTGAATACGGTCGCATTGGCTCTCACAACGAACAACGCAGTGGCAAACTGTCTTCAATTAACGACCGAGAGCAGCGCAGTCTGCATAGAGCTGTCAGTGTTAACAGACAAGCAACACTGCGTCAAATAACCGCGGAAATCAATGTTGGACATACGACCAACGTATTCGTTAGGACAGTGCGGTGAAATTTGACGTTTACGGGCTATGGCAGCAGACGACCGAGGTGAGTGCCTTTGAAAACAGTACGACATCGCCTGCAGCGCCTCTCCTGGACTCGTGACGTCGGTTGGACCCAAGACAACTGGAAAACCGTGACGTGGTCAGATGGGTCTTGATTTCAGTTGGTAACAGCTGATGATAGGGTTCGAGTGTGGCGCAGATCCCACGAAGCCATGGACTCAAGTTGTCAACAAGGCACTGTGGAGGATTGTGGTGGCTCCATAATGGTGTGGGCTGTGTTTATATGGAATGGACTGGGGCTTCATGGACTTTGTTCCCAGGCAACAATGGAATTTTATGGATGACAATGCATCATATAACTGGGCCACAACTGTTCGAGATTGATTTGAAGAACATTCTGGACAATTCGAGCGAATCATTTGGCCACCCAGATCGCCCGGCATAATGCTACCGAGTATTTATGGGACATAATCAAGAGCGTCAGTTCGTGCACAAAATCCAGCACCGGCAACACTTTCGCAATTATGGACGGATCTAAACGCAGCATGGCTCAATATTTCTGCAGGGGACCTCCAACGACTTGTTGAGTCCATGCCAAGTCGATCTGCTGCACTACGTCGGGCAAAAAGAGGTCCGACATAATATCAGGAGGCATCCCATTACATGTCACCTCAGTATGCAACAGCGTTATGTTGTAGGCTTGGCTAGCATCTGGATTTATGTTCAAGCATGCGTTTCTCGCGGTGTTTCTATGCTTTTGTCCAACTTCTGTATGTTGCCCTAAGGATATTTGCAACCGCCTCCGTAGCTAATGTGGTAGCATTCGATCCAGAGACAATCACTTCTATCTGAAGTTCGATATCATCTTCCTCAAACCGCTGTAGCACGATACTGGTCTTGTGACAGAAACAATTATCCTACTGGAAAATGTCATCACAGTCAAGGAAGATATCAAGCTCGAAAGGATGCAGGCGGTCCGCAATAATTTGGACATAGTCCACAGCTGCCATAGTGCTTTCGATTACTACTAGAGGTCCCATGAAATACCAGGTGAATTATATCCTAGCATAATACTGCCCTCATCGGCCTACATCAGTGATGCAGTGCATTTTTTCGAGTAGCGGTTCTCCTGGAAGATGGCGTGTCTGGACACGACCATCAACATGGTGTAACCAGAAAAGTGATTCGTCCGACCAAGCAACAGTTCTCCACTGATCTAAAGTCCAAAAGTTATGATGCCGTGCCCACTGCAACCGTAACAGACGATGTAGTTTCGTCAACATGGGAACACATGAGGGTCGCCTGCTGCGGAGCCCGATGTTCAATATTGTGTGAAATGTGCCCCGTAACACTTGTACCTGCACAAACTCTGTACTTCGTCGTTAGATCTACCACATGTCGCAGCCTACATTCCTTAAAACAGCATGCAAGCCTCCCACCTCCACGTCTGTGATAAGGTGTGGACGTGCAACTTCTTATTGCCTACTCTGCTTTCACTGTCCTTCAAACACTTTCCACACCATCACATTAACAGCTGACCAGCTTCGCCATTTCCGAGCTGTTCTTTCCCAGGAGTAGGCCAAACAATCCGCCCTTTGCCAAAGTCGTTTATGTCAATGGATATCTTCCTTTACGGCTCGTCGTCTCTAGAATGATTCCACCTGTGTCTCTGCTCAGCTTATATGCTTTCCTTACCACGTCCTGATACCGCAACGTCACCACGCCGCATTCAGTCCCGCGGTGGACACTGGCCACAAAGTTTCATGTCGCCAATCTGTTTTACAGGTAGGAGAAGGCAATGATAACCCGCGTCCACTAATGCCTTTCTCACAAGAGCGATGCGATATTTCCGTGTTTGTACGCAACGCTCAGTTTTTGAACCTCCGATTAGATGCGGATAGTCGAAAGTTATTTATTGGATGTAAATAACAGAGCTGAAAGTAAGTATTACAGAAAGTAAAGGAACGGTAACAAATTTATTCGTAGTATTATTTACTTGAGAAACTGGGATAACATATGAATACGTTGTTCAGCAGCTGCTGAACTAGATGAAGGAGATTGTACGGGAACGTACTGACTCAGCAATTGATGCACGTATCTCCTAGCGCTCACTGATCTACAACGATTGAAAGGATTATTCAGACAATGAACCAAGACTAAGTATAACCTACGAACTGCTATAATCATGAAAATAACTTTCTTTCTAGCACAGAAAAGAAGAAAACTGAGAAATATGGTCTTTGCTATGGAATGATTTCACACAAAGTTAACTGTCAGCATAACAAAAATATATGGAAGTTTTGACTGAATTCCAGGCTGAGAGGCCGTAGACGGTGTGTAAAACTATTCACTGACGTTTCGTCTCCGACTGCGGGAGACATGTTCTGAGGTAAAATGTCAACTGCTCAACCTCATAACATATCTCCCACAGCTACAGAAGAAACGTCAGGGAATAGTTTTATATATCGACCACGGCCTCTCAGCCAGGAAACTGTAGCTGAAGTAAACGCCAACTCGAAAACCTAGACTCTGCGAATATCTGGTAGTTCATATACCTTCATAATCTGCCGGAAGAACGAGCTAACAAGCCTGGCCCCTTGGATGACCCTGTCATCCTTAAGTATTCTTTAAGTAACTTCGCTTGCAACGCACAATTACACACAAGATACGGCGTAATTTTCACACAATGGATTCAAATTCAGGACGATAGTGATTAGAAAGCTGCTCAACCATTTCGACTTAAAATGGCCCTTGTTTCCCTAAGTCATATAACGCAAATATTAATATGTCTCGATTCGACAGCAGCGATCGGTTCCTTGGCGATAATGTCCATTTGATCTATTACAATTCAGACTACACTTACTGGAGGAAAACACAAATAAACGAGATAAATAAGTGAATTAAAATTAAACAACTTCGTAGTTTCTTAGTTCCTTTCGAGCGTTAAGTAAATACTAACTTGGGCTGCTTTCCGTCTTGTGCGTGATGATCGGCTAGTGATGAGTCAGTCTGATCTGCTCCTGTGCTCTCAACCTGTCCCTCAGATTCGGAGTTTTCAGGTGCGCCACTCTAGTCCAAAGTATCAAAGAAATAAACAATAGGATACCTGTATGCTAAAGGATGGCGTGTATGATGCATGTTTGTCTTTTCTTGTACATGTTGTGCTTTAAATGACTGAATTTTACCGATTTGTACATCTTAATTACTTCAAATGTTTTAAAAGATGTTAAAATCCAGTGTGTGGGTGCTAGGTGTTCCCGCAGTATTTTTTTTATCATCAAAGTTGAGCTAATTTCCTGAAAGGGAGACTTTTGAGGATAAGTAAAAATTCGCTGAACAAGGTAGCCCAAGACAGGACAAAATGGGCGAACGTCGCTTACCAGAATCACCTGTTTCCGAGAACTGCGACGAGGCAAGGCACGTGCACTGGTTTCGATAAAGATACGAGCGCCCACGGTTCTCCAGATAACGACCGATCTGCTACAGCTTTCCCTGCACATTTCTCTCCTGTTTCTGCGTGCCAGTTCCATTCTCGTTCTGAGAGTAGGCGTTTCACCGTTCCCAGAGCGGAGTAAGTCTGATAAGAGATGTCACCACAATAAAAAGCCACAACAGAAGACCGTTTTTCCGTTTCAAAGTGATACATCGGTGTTTTTGGCAGTTCTGGCCGGTGTACTGGGGGTTTACCCCTGGTTATAAGGCGAATACCAGAGCTATACAAGCAATTCCTTCAAAATAAAATTTCCCATAGGATGATGTAACTAAAAACTACCTCAATTTGGCCAATTAAAATGTGTCAAAACCGAACTGCAATTCCTATATAGACAGACTGTGGTCAATAATGATATCATCCCTGATTCATGGTTCAAAACGCAGTCCTTTTACCGGTCTTGTGTGTTTGTGATACTGTAATGCATGTGGTACTGCTGAAAATCGTTTTCAGGCTCTTGATACAGATTACATGGTACATCGTTAAGTCGAAATAGTGTTCATCTTGGCGCACTATAGCATGTTTTGCAACTTCATTTTACATAAAGTAACATCGATAAATGCTCCTGCTGTAAATTGGGCCAGTGCTGTAAGCGTCCTCGTAATTCGCGAAATAACGCCCGTTTTTGTAAACTAAATTCTGAGCAAAGGTAATTTGAAGATTAAAACTAGTATGGCCTACAGAATTATGAGCAACTATCTTGAGCCATGCGAGGTTCTTCCACGGTCCGCTGTAAAGGTATAACTGGAAATGATTTCATGATTATAAAATTACCAGCAAATAAAGACGAAAACAGTGGACAATGCTAGTTAAGCAGGAGGCAGAGACCTATACATAATTCGTTTCTGGATGAAGTAAACACTTATTCCTGTGATCCGACATTCGTAATTTTCAAGATTCAACCAGTAATATTCTGCAGTATCTATTGTTCAAGAACTTGTTAGTGTTGCAGTATACAACTTTAATGCTGATAACAATAAAAAAAATTCCACGTTTTTATTGTGATGCGAATCTTAGTAGCCTACAGATCGTTAAAATAGTTTCTCATGCAATACATGATACATGGCACCTCGTGGATAACAAATACTATTTTGCACAGAACAACTGATCAAGGCGCATTACCACTTATCTTTGTATTTCAATGGGAATAATGACAAAATTTCCTAAATTTGTCACTCTTATTTACTTTTACTGGTTTGTGTCGCCTTTGGTGATGGTTACATATAATAGCAGTGCAATATCTCAATGTTTTAGTGATCCGAAATGTGAGTACAAGAAACCGTTTACTGTAGTCCTCCAGTACAACGAGTTATTTAAAACACATTGATACATCGGAAATGGACTGTGAGGAGGGAGACGCGGTTTTTATCCTTGTAGAACATGCCCCGCGCTGTCAAAGACCCTCAAACAGTTTTTCGGGGGTCATTACAATAGCAGTACTAAGATTATGTGCGCATTATTGTGTGGTACTTTTAAAACACTGGATCTTTGTCATAAAATTGTACCCATTTTCGAAGATTTGAAGCACCAATTCGTCGCAATACTAATGAAAGTCTCATTTTACGTATTTACATGAATTATTAGGTATTAGAAACGACACACCTGTGATCGTCAAAGCGAGTGTTGAGCGAGTAATCACTTCTTTGGCCACACGGTCGGCCAGTTCATTCCCAGGAATATCCGCATGACTTGGGGACCAGAGAAAGACAAGTGAATAAGCAATATGACTAACTTCAGAGAGAATATTATGAACAGCAGATGTCACAGGGTGAAAAGAGAAACAGCCAGTAGGCTGCTCACTGAGTGAGTACAAATTAAAACGCGGTCAAAGGAGGTCTGTTTGATAAAACATAGGTCTCTTAATGGCTATCACCTCCACCATAAAAACACAAACTTTCCGGCAACAAATGTTGATCCTGACCGGCGAGAGATGTAGCAGCGTATTCCGTTCACCTGGGTTTGGAGCCATCAACATAAATGACTGTAGCACTCTGATACTCCTGAACAACAGGGAGGAATAGACGCCGAAAGGTAATGCGGGGTGATAAACTTTTAAGTCCCTAAAAGCGAAGCCCTCTAACATTTGAAATATTCCCGAAGTCGGACAGCTGTTTATTTAAATTAAGATTAGTGATAATCTTGCTCAACTCTGGTTTTACGCTTGTGTTTAACATTTCTTTTAATAATGTTAATCTTAGCCACAATGACTTCACGGTACGTTTGCCTACCATGTATCCACGGATTTCTATACAGTTTTCGTGTTTTAATGTTTAAAACATTTTCAGATACGCCAGTGTGGTTCCTCTCCTCCACTTAATGTCGCAGTGCTACGATTCTAACTTCTACTCCAAGCAGAACTTAGACCAGGTTTTCTCAGCAGGTGTGTCGCTATGTTTTAATGTGCGTCACAGAAGCATAATGTGTGGTGAAATCTTGTTCTGTCCGGAGGTCTAAACTTTTTCAGTTTATAATATCGAGCATTTTACTCTTGAATCTGAGCTGCAATAATCTACACAGTAATCAAATTCGAGACATCTTCAATAAATCTTTACTGGCTATGCGATCACCTTATATTATTTCTAAATCCAACGTTTTGCCTACGGCTGCAAGTAACCTTCATCAGGGTGATGCATAAATACAACATGCGGCACGTGACTGCGTCGTCCAGATGACAACGGCCGCGTAAATCCACTCTCGCACAAATTTAACAAAATATATACAAGGCAGCGCCGGCGATGGAGAGCAACTATCAGTTCTGCACGTCGGTAATTCGGGCGGTAGTAAATATCTGGCACAGGGGTTACCTTACTCTTCACACACAGTAGAATACCCTGGTTTCATTGTCAGTTTCAGTGTAAACACGGCTTAAGTAGATAGTGGGCCAAAACTTATTTCGGTTTTGTAATGAAGAAACTTATTCGTAAAGGGCAAGCCTGGAACCTTTTCGGATCCGTGCCAGTATTAGACCAGCTGCAAGTAATCTGTGATAAATCTGTGCTTCCCGTCAGCATTTAGAACAATACGCTTTGGGACAAAAAACAGTGTTGAATGTTTGCAATCTGACTGCGTTCGTTCGGAAAATTTACAGGCAGACAAATGTGATTCTGAGAATCTGAGTCGGCCTGGGAAGCGCGCTCGTGTGGCTTAACTGGGTACTACGCGAGAAGCAGCGGCAAGTGGAAGATACGGTTTCAGATCGCAATTTTAAGATAAATTTTCAGTTGTCACACTGCAATTGTCATGAATTATGATCCGCATTCGCGAACTTTCTTCTTCAGTTCGAATAGCACGTTGTTTGCGATAAGTGTCTATGTTGGGTGGAGATGAACACAACAAGAAGTCCATGTACCTTATACGTATAACTGTTTGACCGCATCAATTCTTAATTCGTAATTAACGTCAAAACGCAGTGAATATTTTAAGCGACTTTTGGAGTGACAAATCACGACATACCTTAGTAAAACGCATTTCAGTTTGTGACAAAGTATTGCAACCCTCATGTCCTTCAAATGGTCGGTCACCTGTTGAGGAAGCTCTGTGGAACTGATCAGATACCGAAACCACGAAAATTGAAGTATGTCTCGTAATTTTTCCAGAGCAACCATAACAATCTTTCATTTGCGCCACAGTGGTGACTGAAAGATAAAATGTCAAATTACGGATCAAGACGTCACGGGTTCACTTCGCGGCCCCTCCTAGATTTTCATCTGTCACTTATCGCTTTATTCACCTCTGGCAATGTTTGTTAATGTGAAAAATGCAGAGCTGCACCGTGATTCGGAGTCCCCGTTAAACTGTTAGTTTCCCTGTAAATGGCAGGTTAAGCCTGTTCAGATGTCAGGGGAAGGCAACGGCTGTTCACCTCCAACAGTACCACGCGTAATAAAGCACTGTGCTGTTCAAACCAGCATTAGGCTTTATGACAGCTTTCCTTTACAGTCGGGTTAGCAAGACAGGTTCCTATCCTTCTGCGAGGCTGGATGACAACCGGCTAGTGTTTAGAAGAATGTGCCCATTTCTGCATTACTGTCAAGTTATTTGCAGTCTTTACGAAATGGACAACACTCAGCCTTTTCAGACGCCATCATAATTTTTCAGTTTATATCAATTGTCGTAAGAATAACATGGAGGCATGTTCAACGTATGGCGGCAGCAGTATCGGTATGTAAACGCTCAGACACACGACAAACTGCAGAGATGCGGAATACTATTTATTACTCTCCTATTTTTCTTTTGTTTGTATAAATATCCCGATGAGCGCATTTTATACAAGCAGGATAGCTAACGCTTGAATCTACAGATTGAAATCTATCAGTCCATTAGTAATCTAGTGCAGACATGTCGTTTCGTATTGTTCCTATTTGTATACATTAGCGTAACTGAGTGGAAAACGTCTATCCATTCAATGGTGGCTAGTGAGTATGGTAACCGCCTAAATTTCACATTGAAGGTTCAGACAGAACCGACTATGAACGATGAGTGAGCGAATCGAGATAGCACTCGCCCTATCTTTAAGTCTTGATACTTTCTGCATAACCGCCTCAGCGGGCTAACGTTAGTGACCTATGTATTTTATCCTTGTCAAATATTGATTCAAAAATCAATGTGCGTAGCACGAGTTAGAGTTTAGAATGGTAAAACAAACTTTTATTACATTGCGCCTTCACATATTAACTGGAACTAAAGTAAAATTTTTAAAATGGACTACATGTTGCTGAATATAAGCCCCGTAGGCCATCAGCTTTACGGGCCTTATGGGATTTGAAGTCGGGTTTCCTAATTTAACTTCACAGGGGAATACCTTAATAAGGAAAATTGAAATCTCTTCACTGTCTAAAATTAAACAAACGGAACTTCTTTTCAGTGTGTTTTCGTTTTTGCTGAAGAAAGAATTATGTGACCAATCTTCAACTAACTCCGTCGTTCATTTAACATTAACATTGCTTCGTAGCAAACTTTCATTTACTCTCACATTTAATGTAAAACCATGTAAGAATAGCGTTTGCTTTGTTCTGTTATCAAATA
Organism: Schistocerca serialis cubense; assembly: GCF_023864345.2. NCBI lineage: Eukaryota > Metazoa > Arthropoda > Insecta > Orthoptera > Acrididae > Schistocerca > Schistocerca serialis. Next base: position 523,162,263 of record NC_064640.1, read on the forward strand.
ATAGACTAGAAATACCGTTCTGTTGTCAGTTCTCAGACACATTTCTTGATATATTCGATAAATGACTGCGTTTCCCGTTGGGACGCTACTTAATATTAAGTTGGTGCATGAATTCGTAGCGTTTCTGTTTTGTATGTTGGTATTCCGGTTACTATTGGTTTATTTATTGATTCTCATTTTTTACTTGTAGTTCACAGTTGCTATTTGAGTTTATATTTTGTCTTTTGGTGACAATGAGTGGAGCTGTGGACGTTAGAAAATGGAGTGTCCAGTGGAGATACCGGAGCATTTCCGACATTCTTCTGTTTGAGTTCAATAGAGGGGTGACAGCAGCTGAGGCAGCCAGAAACATTTGCGTCTTGTATGGGGATAATGCCACGGGCAGAGCAAGACAAGAAAATGGTTTTCTTGTTTTAAGGAGGATCATTTTGACATTAGTGACTCTCCAAGTTCAGAAAGACCATCAGGGTTTGATGAAGATCGTTTAAAGGCATTAATCCACAAATATCCACGTCCGTGTATTGTAAAATGTGATCATCCTACCATCGTGCAGCATTTGCGTGCATTGAGAAGGTTCAAAAATCATTGGTGGCCATGCGTGCATCCCTACTTCCTCGTCATCAAGTGGCTCGTGAACAACACCGACCATTCTTACCCTGCATCGTTACTGGTGACGAGAAGTGGTGTCTTTATACTAAAATAGGGAAAAGAAAGAAATGTTTGAGCCCAAACAAAGCAGCAACTCCCCGTACAAAGACTTGCAAACATCCACAAAAGATGTTTTGCATCTGGCGGAACTGCGACGATGTGGTGTACTACGAACTGCTTCCCCGAGGTGTAACAATCACTGCTGACATTTAAGCCGTCGGCACACGGAACGTGCATCCGAACGTTGAGCATTAAGCGTGCGGCGTTTCTGACGTCGTAGCGTGGAATAGCACTATATTAAATTGTGATAGCACGTTCGATAGTCTTTCTGAACGTGCAGAGCAATATCTAGCTGTCAGATATTCTGAGCGTTCACCAATCAGATGGCAAACTAGAAACCTACGTCACACGCACGCCATCTCCCTTCAGAATAGAGCTGTGAGGAGCAATATTGGCATTAAGTGCAAGCCTATACGTATATATGCCGTTTCTGAGCACCAGCAAATTGAGAATCACTCGAAAACCCGTAGTTAACTGTGAGATTCGCTGCAATAAAATAATGAGAAACATCATATTCGTGGCAAAAGAATCATTGTAACTTGCGTATTATGAGAGTGTGCCATTTTAAGGCAGCGACACACTGCGGATCCACAAAAACACATTGTTCTTGGTACAATTTGTTACAATTAAATTTCAATTAGTAACATAGCTGCGATTAAAGCTTTTAGCAGGTGCCAACATGTTGGGATTGGCCACAAACGAGCTGATGTCTGTTTAGCGTAGTCAGTAGCGGTACTAATTCCCATGTACATATGCGATGTGTTGGTGGTTCGCATCTCACCATATGTAAATTTTTTTCATAATATTCGCGTTTTTAATAGGTTCTGATGCTTTATTATTAATTTAATGTTAAGAATATGCTACAATATCTGATGTTATGTAAATATAAGTTCACATTTTCTTGAAGAGTGAGTTTCATCGATGGGCTTTATCTACAGGACAGCTAGTGCTACTTGTATAAAGATATTTTGCTCCTTTTTCTTTCACGTTTCGTAATTTACATGTTGTAAAGATTCTGCTACTGGGTAGGAACAGTGATCGAGTAAGAATGACCTCACGGTTTTAGTAAAATGTGGGAATGATAAAATAATGTTTACTTATGTGGAGAACTATGGCAAATTTGTGTCACATCGTTTGTAATGAAACTTTTATAAGCCATTGGAAATGGTACATTCCTTTTTCTCTTAAAACATGCAACTGGATAAAGTTTTTATTTGTGTATATTACATAATAGAACAACGTGACTAGGATATGGACAATGGAGGAAATGTGCGTATTAATAGAGGTAACGTGGGAATTTTACGCGCACCCATTGTGTAAACAGTGTTAATTACAAACTAGAAACATCCCACAACTGCCGCTGAAGTGCGTTGCGATCACGTATACCACGTTGGGGCTCACGGACCGTATGCACAAGTTGCATCGTTCCTGAGCGTGCAGCAGCACGTTGAACCCAGCACACTCAACGTTGATGTTCGATAGCACGGTCCGTGTGCCGACAGCTTAACTATCAACAACTGAGACGTCTTTCAGACACAGTCTACGAACAATAACCACTGTCTGAACTGATGCTGCTCCACGATAACGCCGATCCGCATTCTGCTAGAGTGATAGAAAACACTACAAAGAGATGGGTTGGGAAGCCATTCCGCACCCACCTTATTCACCTGATCTTGCACCCTCAAATTTTCACCTTTTCTGCTCTCCATCTAACAACCTCCAAGGAACTTCCATTCCGGATGAAAATGCGCTCCGAACATGGCTCGACGAGTTCTTCGCCTCAAAATAACGTGATTACAGCCGCGAAATCGAAAAACCCCAGCGTTGGCAGACTTATAAATAGTGAATGAGAATATATTATTGATGACTGAAGTCTCTGCTATGGGTATCGATTGTGTTTATTAAACTTAAGGAAAAAATGCTAAGAACTTATGCACCAAACCAATAATACATCCCGTGTGCAATCTGGAGAGAAAAAACACACACACTCCGACCGCCAAAGGACTCTCCACATTGGTATATAGGCTTTACACAGAAGTGAAGCTATTTATGGGAAAACATGGCCAGTTTTTTTAAGTACCTATCTGAATCCCTAGTAACACAGCAGAAAAGGAAAACCTCTTTTTTACAACGAAAATTCAAAGCAACGGGACAAACATCAGGAATCCTGATCAGTTTTCGGTAACAAAATTGAAAAGGAATTAGATAAAACAAACTCCACTTGCTAACACAGAAACTATGTTCCCCATCAACATGGTTTCTCTAAGAGTCAGGTTAAATGTTTTTCTCCTGCAAGACTTCTTAGTATACTGCATTCGTAAGCTTTCTTGTTAACAGTACATAGTCATATAATTATGTACTGTATATGTAGCAATATTTCTCTATATTTGTCGAGGAAATTTACTGGAGCTCAGTACTGCGCAAAACACAAAACCTTCAGAGATGATGGGCGTGCAGTGAACAGTATCCTATGTACAGATGTATCACCCAGACATGGAGCATTCACGGTAATCTCGCTTGATAGATAACAGCCCACAAATGCATCTCAACAGGTACAGATACAGAAATCTGTATTTAGATCCTCGAATTTCTGGAAAATATGCAACAAACTTTGTTTGATACACACATTGTACCTAGCATTTACGTTTGAAATTGTCCAGCCTAGCATACAAACAGCAGTAAAACACAGTAGATATTAAATAACCAACTGACCTGTTCCCTTTACATTTACATGTTTCATGTCTTCCATGTTCGACTGTGGTTACAAATTGCGACTGATTATAAAAATAACAGGTAAATTAAAACAATGATCTGTGTTATTCACTTTTCATTTTCTCCCAGACGCGTTTCGAGAGCTTACACCCTTGTCGTCACGTGGATCAGTGGATTACATTACATTTTTGTTTGCTGGATGTAGCCAGCTTTCTGTTTTGAGTTCCAATTTGCTACAAATTATGTATAATCACTTGTTACCGTAAGATAGTACTAGGATAACATTTTTAAAAAAATAATAAAGAAACTTACACAATGGTACATCAGAAAAAGCCCCGAGGTTCGTCACGAATAAACGTTTCCATCTTCAGATGTCACGGGATAACGAATCAACTTCATAAAAAATCCATAGATTGGATAGACACAGAGATATAGTGCCTTGTAAGTCAAACAGCAGTCATTGCTATCTTACACTGCGAATCAAAGACACAGATAATATATACGTATTTAATTCTACAACTTTTCTCTTGCGGATATCATTATTGCAATAAATAAAAACACGAAAAATAAACTTATAAACCTATATTTAAGCATATGTATTTGTTAATGTTTCTGTTTGGTGATTTGGTAATTGTTTTATGATTTAGGTGACACACAAATTTGTAACACCAAAAGCTACTTTGCATTGTCTAATTTTTTGAGAAGCTCCTAAAAAAGTTCATTGCTAATGGCGATACGCAGTACTACAGGGATACGTCTGTGCCTCCAAGATTCAATGGGATGGTGAGTTGGTACTATGCAGAATTGTAGAAAATGAGTTCTCAAACCTCTCAGTCCCAATAATATGAAAAATATATCGTCAATATTTTTCACAAAATTAACCTTTATAAACATAGTAACGAATACAAGAAATAACTGGCAAAAATTAAACAACTGTTTAAAGATGGTGGTTTCACTTTGAAAATTTTATGTCCTAGTGGTTCCAATCACATATTTCACTATCTAAAAACAAATTTGCTTTTATCCCTAGAAACAATTCCACATTTCGAAACTTCCATGAACTCATAATGCCCAAAACAAGTTATAGCTCTAAACAAGAAGCAAAAATGAGCCTAAAATTTAACAAGTTTTTATACAAAACTATATACGTCTCAAGCTGTTATATTTCGAACCCACTCATAAAATCAGTGGCACAAACTTAAATTTGCGTTACAACAACATTAGATATACTTACTTTCACTGTCAATGATCATTTCAATATGACTACTAGAAAAAAAGTCACAATCTCCTACAATCCAGTAACACAAGCTCCGCGTCGACTATTGCTTTGAACGCTATACACTGAGGTGACAGATGTCATGGGACAGCGACATGCAGATATACAGATGGCGGTAGTATCGCGTAAACAAGTTATAAAAGCGCAGTAGATTGGCTGGCTCTGAGCACTATGGGACTCAACTGCTGTGGTCATAAGTCCCCTAGAACTTATGAACTACTTAAACCTAACTAACCTAAGGACATCACACACATCCATGCCCGAGACAGGATTCGAACCTGCGACCGTAGCGGTCGTGCAGTTCCAGACTGTAGCGCCTTTAACCGCTCGGCCACTCCGGCCGGCCGCGCAGTAGATTGGCAGAGCTTTCATTACCACTCAAGTGATTCCTGTGAAGAGGTTTATGACTTGATTATTGCCGCATGACGGGAATTAACAGACTATGAACGCAGGGTACTTGGACCTAGACATATGGAAGATTCCAATTCGGAAATCGGTTCGGAAATCCAATATTCCGAGATTCACAGTGTCAATAGTGTGCCGAGAATAGCAAATTTCAGGCATTACCTCTCACCACGAACAACGCAGTGGCCGACAGCCTTCACTTAAAGACCGAGAGCAGCAGAGTTCGCGAAGAGTTGTCAGTGCTAACAGGCAAGCAACACTGCATGAAATAACCGCAAAAATCAATGTGGGACGCATGGCGAATGTATCCGTTTGGACAGTAATGCGAAATTTGGCGTTAATGGGCATGGAAGCAGACGACTGACACGCGTGCCTTTACTAACAGCACATCGCCTGCAGCGCCTCTCCTAGGCTCGTGACCATATCGGCTGGACCCTACACGACCGGAAAAGCGTGACGTGGTCAGATGAGTCCCGATTTCAGTTGGTAACAGCTGATGGTTGGGTTCGAGTGTTACGGAGACCCGGCGAATCCATGGATCCAAGTTGTCAACGAGGCACTGGGCAAGCTACAGGTGGCGGCTCTATAATGGTCCGAGCTGTATATACGTGGACTGGACTCGGTCGTCCGGTCCAACAGAACCGATCTTTGAATGGAAATGGTTGTGTGGCTACTTGGATAACTACTTGCAGCCATTCATGGACTTCATGTTCCCAAACATGTCAACGGGCCACAACTGTTCGCGATTGGTTTGATGAACATTCTGGACATAATCGAGAGGTCAGTTCGTGCACAAAATCCTGCACCGCCGACACTTTCGCAATTATAATCGGCTATACAGGCAGCATGGCTCAGTATTTCTGCAGGGGACTTCCAACGACTTGGTAAGTCCATTCCACGTCGAGTTGCTGCACTAAGCCGGGCAAAAGAGGTTCAACACGATATTAGGAGGTATCCCATGGCTTTCGTCACGTCAGTGTAAGTGACCGCTACAATGCACTACATTTGTAGACGTGCCTCATTTTACCACTATATGTACCTTGCAACAGCGTCGGTAGTTTAGTCACTGGTACTTAAAATTAATAAAATGGTGGTTTCAGGCAGAAACCACCGGTGCTCAACGGGCTAAATAGAAATAAATCGTTTCTGGATGCATGTCCAAGTAACGGTTTTTCTGTTTTGAGTCGTGCTTGGCCATGCCTTTTCCTGTACCCTGTGCATCGAGGATTGTATGCTGCGAACGCTCATTTCAATTTACAGTAAACTTCATTCAGTTCACTTATTTCAAGAACCTTACAAAATTATAACTAAAAATTGTCGAAACCGTGGTATCTGGTATAGCTGTCGACTTATGAACTACACTCATGCTCATAAATTAAGGATAATTGCAGAATGCGGTGCCTCACAACGTGGCACTACACAAAACTGGCGCTAATAGCACATAGGGAACACACACGACACCGATCTGTAAGTCCACGGTGTTTGTGATAAGTCGAGAAAACCGTCCCGAAACACATGTGCTACAAAACGCCACTGTTTCCTGCGCATGTACCCCGACATCAATATGGGATATGATCACCATGCACACGTACACAGGCCACACAATGGGTTGGCATAATCTGCATTAGGTTGTCGAGCAGCTGCTGAGATATAGCCTCCCGTTCTTGCACCAGTGCCTGTCGGAGCTCCTGAAGTATCGTACGGGGTTTGAAGGAGTGCAGCGATGCGTCGACCGAGAGCATCCCAGACTTGCTCGATGGGGTTTAGGTCTGGAGAATAGGAAGGCCACGCCATTCATATGATATCTTCTGTTTCAAGGCACTCCTCCACGATGGCAGGTCGATGGGCCGTGCGTTATCATCCATCAGGAGGAAGGTGGTACCCACCGCACCCCTGAAAAGGCGGACATACTGGTGCGAAATGACGTCCCGATACACCTGACCTGATACAGTTCCTCTGTCAAAGACCTGCAGAGGTGTACGTGCACCAATCATAATCCCACCCCACACCATCAAACCACGACCTCCATACAGGTCCCTTTCAAGGACATTAAGGGGTTGGTATATGGTTCCTGGTTCACACCAGATGAAAACCCGGCGAGAATCACTGTTCAGACTATCTACATCTACATCCATACTCCGCAAGCCAACTGACGGTTGTGGCGGATGGTACCTTGAGTACCTCTATCGGTTCTCTCTTCTATTCCAGTCTCGTATTGTTCGTGGAAAGAAAGACTGTCGGTATGCCTCTGTGTGGGCTCTAATCTCTATGATTTTATCCTCATGGTCTCTTCGCGAGATGTATGTAGGAGGTAGCAATATACTGCTTGACTCCTCGGTGAAGGAATGTTCTCGAAACTTTAACAAAAGCCCGTACCGAGCTACTGAGCGTCTCTCCTGCAGAGTCTTCCACTGGAGTGTATCTCATCATCTCCGTAACGCTTTTGCGATTACTAAATGATCCTGTAACGAAGCGCGCTGCTCTCCGTTGGATCTTCTCTATCTCTTCTATCAACTCTATCTGGTACGGATCCCACACTGGTGAGCAATATTGAAGCAGTGGGCGAACAAGTGTACTGTAACCTACTTCCTTTGTTTTCGGATTGGATTTCCTTAGGATTCTTCCAATGAATTTCAGTCTGGCATCTACTTTACCGACGATCAACTTTATATGCTCATTCTGTTTTAAAACACTCCTAATGCCTACTCGCAGATCACTTATGGAATTAACTGCTTCCAGTTGTTGACCTGCTATATTGTAGCTAAATGATAAATGATCTTTCTTTCTGTGTGTTTCGCAGCACATTACACTTGTCTACAGTGAGATTCAATTGCCATTCCCTGCACCATGCGTCAATTCGTTGCAGATCCTCCTGCATTTCAGTACAATTTTCCACTGTTATACTACAGCAGCATCCGCAAAAGCCTCGGTGAACTTCCGATGTTATCCACAAGGTCATTTATATGTATTGTGAATAGCAACGGTCCTGCGACACTCCCCTGCGGCACACCTGAAATCACTCTTACTTCGGAAGACTTCTCTCCATAGATAGTGACATGCTGCGTTCTGTTATCTAGGAACTCTTCAATCAAATCACACAATTGGTCCGATAGTCCATATTCTCAGCTTTGTTAACCAAACGACTGTGGGGAACAGTATCAAACGCCTTGTGGAAGTCAAGAAACACGGCATCTACCTGGGAACCCGTGTGTATGGCCCTCTGAGTCTCGTGGATGAATAACGCGAGCTGGGTTTCACACGATCGTCTTTTTCGAAACCCATGCTGATTCCTACAGGGTAGATTTCTAGTCTCCAGAAAAGTCAATATACTCGAACATAATATGTGTTCCAAAATTCTTCAACTGATCTACGTCACTTCTTGAAAACGGGGATGACCTGTGTCCTTTTCCAATCTTTTGGAACGCTACGCTCTTCTAGAGACCTACGGTACACCGCTACAGGAAGGGGGGCCAAGTTCCTTCGCGTAATCTGTGTAAAATCGAACTGGTATCCCATCGTGTCCAGCGGCCTTTCCTCTTTTGAGCGATTTTAATTGTTTTTCTATCCCTCTGTCGTCTATTTCGATATCTACCATTTTGTCATCTGTACGACAATCTAGAGAAGGAACTACAGTGCAGTCTTCCTCTGTGAAACAGCTTTGGAAAAAGACATTTAGTATTTCGGCCTTTAGTCTGTCATCCTCTGTTTCAGTACCATTTTGGTCACAGAGTGTCTGGACATCTTGTTTTGATCCACCTACCGCTTCGACATACGACCAAAATTTCTTAGGATTTTCTGCCAAGTCAGTACATAGAACTTTACTTTCGAATTCGTTGAACGCCTCTCGCATAGCCCTCCTCACACTACATTTCGCTTCGCGTAATTTTTGTTTGTCTGCAAGGCTTTGGCTATGTTTATGTTTGCTGTGAAGTTCCCTTTGCTTCCGTGGCAGTTTTCTATCTCGTTTGTTCTACCACGGTGGCTCTTTTCCATCTCTTACGATCTTGCTTGGCACATACTCACCTAATGCATATTGTACGATGGTTTTGAACTTTGCCCGCTGATCCTCAACACTATCTGTACTTAAGAGAAAACTTGTGTTGAGCCGTCAAGTACTTTGAAATTTGCTTTTTGTCACTTCTACTAAACCGAAAAATCTTCCTACCTCTTTTAATATTTCTATTTACGGCTGAAATCACCGATGCTGTAGCCGCGAGTCCGTTCTCTGTTTAACTGCTCAAGGTAGTTTTCAAATAAGGCACTTAAAAAATTTTACTGGATTCTTTGTCCCTACCACCCGTTATAAACGTGTCTCTCTCAGTCTATATCTGGCAAATTAAAATCTCCACCCAAAACTATAACATGGTCGGTAAATCTACTCCAAATATTTCCCAAATTTTCCTTCAGGTGTTCTGCCACAACAGCTGCTGAGCCAGGAGGCCTATAGACACATCCAATTATGTTTGAGCCCGCTTTAACCGTGTCCTTCACCCAAATTATTTCACATTTCGGATCTCCGTCAATTACCTTCGATACTATTGCACATCTTATCGCTATAAACATGCCTCCCCCTTCACTGTCCAGCCTGTCTCTGCGGTATACATTCCAATCTGAGTTTAGAATATTATTACTGTTTACATCTGGTTTCACAGCCAACTTTCCGTCCCTAGTACTATGTGGGCATTGTGACCGTTTATTAATGAGAGCAGTTCTGGGACCTTTCTATAGATGCTCCTGCAGTTTACTATTACCACATTAATATTGTCATTCCCTGTTGCGTTTTGCCTACTGCTACCTTGTCGCGTCTCAGGAGGCGTCTTGTCGGGCCTAGGGAGGGAATTCTCTAACCTAAAAAACCCACATGTACACTCCACACGTACTCCGCTACCCTTGTAGCCGCTTCCTGCGTGTAGTGCACGCCTGACCTATTCAGGGGGACCCTACATTTCTCCACCCAATAGCGGAGGTCGAGAAATTTTCACCCCAGATCTCCGCAGAATCGTCTGAGCCTCTGGTTTAAGCCTTCCACTCGGCTCCAAACCAGAGGACCGCGATCGGTTCTGGGAAAGACACCACAAATAGGTAGCTCAGATTCCACCCCTCGAGCGAGGCTTTCCGCCTTCACCAACCCCGCCAGCCGCCTGTGTGAACTGAGGATGACCTCTGAACCCAGACGGCAGGAGTCACTGGTGCCGACATGAGCAACAATTTGCAATCGGGTGCACCCAGTGCTCTCTATCGCCGCCGGCAGGGCCTCCTCCACGACTCGGATGAGACCCCCGGCAAGCAGAGTGAACACTGGCCTTCTTCCCCAACCTTTCCGCTATTTCCCTAAGGGGCTCCATCAACCGCCTAACATTAGAGCTCCCAATCACTAATAAACGCCTCTCCCCGTGAGGCTGCTCGGACCTTGCTGAAGGAGCGGCCACATGTCCACTAACAGGCAGAGCGGGCGATGCCACACGGCCAGCCTCCACATTGATCATCCGTCTCGTGCGACGCGAACGCCGTTGAACCCGCCACTCCCCTTGGGGAGAGGGTAGCCCAACCGCGCGCGGTACCCGCGAAGATGTCTCGACAGCAGGGACCGTGGGTGAAGCATGTAACACCTGGGGTGTACCATGCGACGAACCAGACTTCCCACTGCCGCTACACTCCGAGGCAGCAGCCTGAAGACGGTTGACTGCAGCCATAATCACGTTCAGTTGTTCGCGAAGAGTGGCCACCTCCTCCTGCGTCCGTACACAGCAGTCACACATCCTATCCATCCTAAGAAATCAACAATTTACTGTAGGCAGTTAAGTAGTCAACTTTTAACTGGACTGCTAATTCACTAAAGGCGGCTGATATCTGACTTAACTGTGGTTACTAGATACTTCTTGTTGGAAACAATGAAAATAAGCACTAACTGTCTCTGGACTGTATTCGAAACAAACACGAAATCTATGGAACACTATTACTAGTACTCGAAAATTAAAGCTTCCTAAAAGCAAAAACACATGGAAAAAGAAGTGACAAGTAAGAAAAACACAGTTGATGCTTATAAATTTACGTAGCTTGCTGCACAGAAGATGTGGACTAGTCCCTGAACATAACCTGGGACCACTGTTCCAGTGACCATGTACTGTGTTCTTGACACCAGGCTTTACGGGCTCTCCTGTGACCAGGGGTCAGTGGAATGCACCTTGCAGGTCTCCGGGTGAATAAACCATGTCTGTTCAGTCGTCTGTAGACTGTGTGTCTGGAGATAACTGTTCCAGTGGCTGCGGTAAGGTCCCGAGCAAGGCTACCTGCAGTATTCTGTGGCTGTCTGCGAGCTCTGATGGTGAGATATCTGTGTTCTTGTGGTGTTGTACACTGTGGACGTCCCGTACTGTAGCGCCTGAACACGTTTCCTGTCTGCTGGAATCGTTGCCATAATCTTGAGATCACACTTTGTGGCACACGGAGGGCCTGTGCTACGACCTGCTGTGTTTGACCAGCCTCCAGTCGCCCTAGTATTCTACCCCTCATAACGTCATCAATATGTTTTCTTTGAGCCATTTTCACACACTGCACATTAGCACGTCTGAAAACGTCTGCACAGTTACTAGCTGCACCATACTCTGACATGCACCAACACACCTCCGCGTTTGTGTACTGCTGCCAGCGCCACTGTGCGACGACCGTAGGTCAAATGCACCGCATGGTCATTCCCTCTGGTGATTTAAACCCTCAAACCGCCCACAAGAGCGTAGTTTCACCATGTATCAGCGTTATCCTTAATTTACGAGTATGAGCATGAGTGTATGTTTAATATACTAATACGATATCAGAACAAGGCACAGATCCAAAATCGTGCAGTTACAAACTACACTTGATTGCTAGTTGAATTATGTACGTTTATTTCTTGACCAAAATTTTAGCTTTGTTCATTAATACACAGTACTGATGCACAGATGAGGTACTGTCGCTATTGTGCGAATCAACTTATCTAACTCTCTACGAGACCTAACATCAACAGGCCCAATGACTGACATGTTCAAAACACAGAATTTAAGAACTGTGGGACATGCAGTGTAATAAACAGCAAGTGTTAACTATCATGGTTGTTGATGTAATATAGTGAGACAATAGGTAAGTATTACAGATCCAAGCACACAAATTTTTAGTGTCTTACGTACGGAATGGCACTATCATTAGCAATCGACTTTAATGAGGTTATTATGAAACACTTTTAAGGTATCAGCCACAATAAATCATTACTATGGTCATCAGTTTATGTGACCAAGTAGATATCTATCTACCTGTGTTAACTGTAGAACGAGGGTACCTTGCGAGGAAAGGTCCCTGCAAGATGGAAGAATGCTGATGTAGTGATTACTAGCAAATTGCAAGACAACGATTCAGTATTACCTATATCCTACACATCAACTTGTCTTCTGGACGTTTTCGGTGGGATATGTGAAAAACTATTATGCAAGATGCTGACAAGGACTGCACCACGACAGGAGCGCCCTCAAGCCGAAGAGAATATAGGCGCCACTCCTGCCAGCCTCGGCTAGACAATTTCGCGCAGTACTAAGAGAGCACTACTATAGCAGTGACGTGTGATCCATTCCAACTGCTTAATGGACCTTGTATACAGCAAAGGACTTTGATTGCATGTTGCTCATCGCTTGCGACACTATTACAAATTCAAAGTTAAGTATGGTTTATTTTCTTTATTGTAATAAAAACAATTAATGTGATTTGCTTGAGTAGTTGTATAGCATTCCGAGATCGCGGCATCCTTTAGGCACCCTACAATACAGGAGTGGTCAGGAGCCCACATTTGGCGACGAGGATCTGCGAACCCAGTGCCAGACGGCCACGGAATTTTGTATGTTGCTGGCGCCTTAATTCGCTCTTGTCTTTACTTGGCAGGCGCTTTTCTTTGCTTTAACAGTTTCTTGTCGTTTTTGCTAATCAATGTTTTCTGGTGGGCGTTGCATAAACTTACTTTGTTTGCTTGCCTTGTCTGTTTGTTGCAGTTGCGTCTTCCAACATGCCCACTCCACCTGTCCCGCCCCTGCTCAGGCGCCACAGCCCCTAACGTTAGATGCCACACAGCTAATGCAGATGTTTCAGTTCCAGACACAACAGATCCCCACGTCACTCAACACGGTGCAGCAGCTACTGGCCAACACTGCGCGCCCGAAGGAACAAGCACCGCCTACTGCAGTTGCTATACCACCTTTTCGACAGTTATGTGACCAAGACGAGGAATGGCTCGAGTGGTTGACCCACCTCCTAGCTCAAAATGTACCAGGTACTGTGAAAAGCCATTTCTAATATCAACGGTGTAGGAAGTGCAGCGTTCCGCCTAATCACAAAACTTTTCTCTAATGCCACTTCGAGGGAACTGTCTTATAACGAACTGGTGGGCTCGCTAACAAATTATTATGACCAACAAGTGAACGTGGTAGCAGCCAGGTACCAATTCAGTAACAGAAAAAAAAAGCCAGAACAAATTTATCGCGAGTGGGTAACAGATTTGTAGGGTATGACAAGAAAATGCAAATTCAAATGTGCTTCCGGTGCTTTATATTCATATGTCATGTTGCGTGACGCGATCGTGTACAACGTACCTGATGTCAAACTCAGAGAAATTTTCAAACAGTCCGATCCATCAATTCAGCAGGTAGTGAAGATACTAGATCAATACGATTCAAGTGCCTTGTCGGCTCATAAATTTGAGCGGCCAGCTATTTGTCGGATTGCGTCCCTAGCTGCGATTGGCCCATTCGGCGGCGGCAGCAGCTAGCCACGTTGAGTAAACAACCTTCCACACCGCGTAAACAGTTCGCTAAACAGGCTTGCCCTCGGCGTTATTCAAAGCACAAACGACAAGTCTGCAACCTCCCGACAGGCTCAGTGTTACTCTTGTGGTAGGAAAGGACATGTAAATCCGTATGTCTGCAATGGAACAAACATAACAATTCGGCCCACTCACAAAAATCTCGTCACAAGGCCCATGTCATTAATACAGTATATTTAAAGTCTGCAATGAGCATTAGCAAAATTCGCAAGCGTTCAGTCTAATCAGTGATACGACAGTCAAACTTTTTGTTCTTTTACTTATTTGTGGGAAACGGGTGATATTTCAGTTGGACACAGGTGCCTCTGTCACACTGCTCAATCGTCACACACATGAACTGTTAGGCTCCCCACGCCTGTACATGTACATCACATCAACAGATTTTCGTCCCATTCGGGTAATTCTTTCGTTATGCGTCTTTTTTTGTCTTCGACTGTAGTTCCTTCTGCTATAGCGAAAATGGCGTTGTTGTGTCTTAAAATGTCTCCTATGAGTTTGTCTCCTCATATTTAGTTGCGCTTCTAGAGTCCTGGTATCTTCTTTTCTTCTGCAACCTGTTCATTGGTAAAAGTCTCTCCGGCTGACTTCGACATCCTTCTGTAGCATCAAGTAATCTCTAGGCCTTCATTCTAGGTCTTCATTCTTGTTTTACTTTAGTCCACGTTCCATACCCATTAAGGCCACACACTAGTCAAACACTCTCATGTCCCGCTTCCTATTTCTTGCTAGTCCGTAAGTTCCTTCTCGAATGAAACGCAGTTTTGACCTGCAGTATTCCGCTCTTTCGATATATCTTGTGATCTCGCAAAAAAAAGTTATATTCTTTTAACTCCTCTCTTCAAATCCTTTCCATAGTGCTATATACCTTCTCAGATCGTCTTTCGTCTCCGTATCATCTTTTTCCTCACAATCTTCTTCAATGACTGTGTCACGATCACTCAACACAGTTTCGTCTGCGTTACGACTTAGCGGATGTTGTTCTTCCGCTTTCCCTATATGCTGTATAAATCTTCGATACGATGCCTCTTGAAATACCAAACATTTCTGCTGTCTTGTTTACAGAAGGACACATCATACGAGCACCAACAATTTGCCCACCTTCAACTTCACTTAGCTGCGACAAACGGCACACACGACCACACAGAACACTGTTCTAACCACGACTGACACTTGCAACGATTTGTGGCCACTGCACAGTTGCCTTTAATGAACAACTCCAATAGTGCAACCTGCAGGCTTGGCTAGCATCTTCATTTATGTTCAAGCATGCATTTCTCGCAGTGACTGCTAATTTTTGTCTTACCCCCGTATGAGCGTAGTGACGGCCGAAGCAGTCCACAAAGGGCAGCTTAGTATCACTGACGAAGACTCTTGCTCCGCTACCACTGAAGACAACCCAGGGGAGAATGCTACTACTGAACTGCAAATATCCAGCCTGACTGAGAAATAACTGACGAGTGACAGCCATTCTATGTCAATTTCGGATGCTTTCAAGCCTGCAGGGAAGAAAGACCAACTGACCCACGGTAAAAAAACTGTATTAACACTGGGGATCATTCAGCAATTAACCAACCCTCATATAGAGGGGCACTAGCTAAACGCTAGATTATTCTGGAGGAAATGGAGAATATGCTGCAAGATGATGAAACTGAACTTTCAGAGACGTTGATCCTCTCCGCGATCCTTGTGAAGGAGGAGGCCAGGATTCCTGCGTCGACTACGGACGACTGAACAAAATCACGAAGAGGAGCTGAGTGGGCAAAGACTGCCTCCATAGCTCCTGACGACCTACGAGCCTTTAATATTTTGCAATTTGGACTGTGTAACACCCCAGTCACCTTCGAACTTATGATGTACGGCGTGTTTCGACACTAACACGTTCACACCGACGCCAAGGATCATGTTTCTCGACGTGTGGCGGCGCACATATGCATGTTGTTGTTCATCTCTATACTGCAGTGCCTGTGTTGTTGCTAAGAAGAACGATCCAATGTTCCCTCGTGCATGCATGCACTGAAGGAACAAGCAACTGCGGCGAATACAGCCTCGCGAAATGTATCTTCAGGTGCGAATACAAACAACCATCATCTGTATAATGGAATGAAGACAATGAAAATTTGTGCCAGACAGGGACTCGAACCCAGATTTCCTGCTTTACGCAAGCGGTCGCCTTAACCACTGCGGCTATCCATGAACGACTCCAAGACCCAAACTTCCGTACGTCGTTGCTCTGCGCCACAATCTATACTCGTACACACATTATGTAATTCCCGTACATGGGACGACATTTTAATTGAAAGTCATCGTTTGGTACCGGCAAGTAAGTACGATACTGCATCGTTCTTCTTAACAACACAGTCACTTCAATCTTGTGGCACCTAGTTAATGGAAGAAACACTGCTGAAAACCACAGAAGCCTTGAAGGACGATGGACTGACGAAGGGATAATTTCAATACTAACTGGAGCATTGTATAAGAGGAGCTATGGAGCAGAAAGTGTTACTCTTCATGCCAGGTCATCTGCAGCCAGTTATCCTCAAGTTTTTCCACGACATTCCAAAAGTCAGTCACCCTCATCATTCAACTAGGCATGCTAACCATTAAATCGACTCTTCACTCATATTCTGTACACAATAGTGAAACAATCATCATGAAGCGTCATTAGAAATCAACCCCCTCCAGACAGAATAAAAAACTGACTTGCACAGTTGAATGCACGTATTAAACCCTCTCACTGTTCATCATGATCATCACCGTCGTCATTATTATTCATTGTGTATAAGTTTTCGTAATTACTTATGGTTTTTGTTTTCTGCAGTCCAAAGTCTTCCGGATGAATTGGAGTAGTAATAAGCTCAACCCGATACATCGGTGCTGGAGATGCAGTTGTTTCATTACTTCCAATTTCCTCTATAATGCCTGCACTGGTCGTCTAGCGGAACACACAGCTGAGTTTCCAGCGTCTGCACCACCACTCGTCAAGCTACAGATACGTTGATCCTGTGTAATACTGTTTGCACTACTAATAATTTAACTACTAGTGGACCAAAACATGTAAATATAGCTACAGAACCAAGTAGTGATTGTCAAGTAATAGAAATCGAGAATGTTAAATGTAGTGCTGAAGTGCAGTTTACTCAGATGGAGTGTGAGGATCAATGTAACATGATGGAATACATCGATGATTAGATGACAAAGTATGAACCATCTCGCCATATTCCAGACATCCGCTTCTTTAGGATCAAGATGTCCATCAAAATATATGGAGATGCCATACTAAAGTTAAAATCTGGAGACTCTTGCATTTATTTACATCACTCAAGTGTTGTGAACTAGTGTGATCTGTACAGCGTATTATAGATTGCAACAGACTGGCTCAGTCACTGCAACCATGCATCGGGGTATTGTTTGACGATTTTGTGAAATTTCTGTTGAACACATGTATGTGAATGAGCTGGAACATTGTGTAAATTCATGTATCCATCCAGTACCAAGATCTGCTACTACTATTGGCATTAGTATCCATACCAGCAGAATTTACAGATGGGACGATTTGGGAATACTGCAGTGGGTTTGATGTTGGAAAAATGAATGATTGTACCTTAACAATAGTGATCTATTTTCTGCAATGTATAAAAATAGGAGAAAATCTTTCTTACAAAATTGTTTTATTTGTCGCACCATCCTGTCATTTAAAAGTTTATGAACATTCACAGTGATTGTATCTCAGCCACGAAGGTAACTGAAAAGGTTTACATTACCGTCCGCCTCAAGCTAGCTAAACCAAAATGACTGCACATTGTTAGGATTTTAAGTAAAACATATATAATACACTGAAAAATTATTTTCTTTGTACAACCCTCATAGTGTAGTTTGTCCATCTCCTCAGCCAAATGGTAAGCATGCCAAGGATTCTTCCTTGGAAGGTCAGGGCCGTCCGTGGTGGACTCAGCCTCGCGATGTCAAGTGAGGAGTTAATTCATCAAGAGGTAGTGGCTACAAGGTAGAAATGTCGACAACAGGCAGGAGTGTAGTGTGCTGACGCCATGCCCCTCTATACCGCATCCGATGATGGACAGAGGATGACACCGACACGGCGGTCGATCGACTATCGCTTGGCCTTCAGGACCTGATCGCGTTTTTTTGTTTTTTCCTTTTTATTTAGTGTAATTTAATAGGTGACGGGCTCTCGGTTTGAGGTCGTGCATTCAAATCAGAATGCTTGTAACTATGTCCATACTTAGAAATACGTGCTTTCCACTAAAACACAGGAGGTAACATGTGAAAACTGTGTGAAATATCACATAGTAACGGTATCAGTTTTTAGAAAACATAATATTCAGGACGATTGGGGTCAGTAGATTTGTTGAAAACACTAACATCTTGCAGTCACTATTTCCTTTTAGCACTGAGTTAATGGATGAGTTCAGCGTGTTGACAAATGCTTCATACTTCAGAACTTACAGAATACATTCGTTCCCATCACTTCACAAGTAATACTACTGACTCTGCTTTTATCAGTTTTGGAGCTAGTATCACAATCTCATTCATTTTCTACAGTACCTGTGGCATGGCAAATATGGGAACGAGAAACGGACTGTATAGTACCCAAACGCGGAGATATAAGTTTTCTTTAAAGTCGCTTTCACTACAGTCAATTATGCTTATTAATACTAGCTGGAAAGGTGGTTTTCCCCGTCGCACAAGCAATCTCTAACATGTCAAAACGTGCAGCAATACCACTCCCCTCCTCAATGCAGTCATAATGGAAGTATTGTTGTCGTTGATAGAATGTAGCTGTATATACACATGCAGCTCATTGGTGTTTTTTCGTGCGGGTGAGGTGAAACCGTCCAACGACCCGAAGTGAAAATAACTAACTCAACATACAGATAAACAGCACTGATAGTACACGCATTAGCGATGGAATGATATCAGACCAGGAGGACTACCAAGTGTTTGTTTTTAAAACGCTTTGATATAGTGACATGAAAGTGACAATATCCCCGAATGAATAGATTCGTCGATGTTCAAATGTGTGTGAAATCTTATGGGACTTAACTGCTAAGGTCACCAGTCCCTAAGCTTACACACTACTTAACCTAAATTATCCTAAGGGCAAACACACACACACACACACACACACACACACACACACACACACACACACACACACACACACCCGAGGGAGGACTCTAACCTCCGCCGCGACCAGCCGTACAGTCCATGACTGCAGCGCCCAAGACCGCTCGGCTAATCCCGCGCGGCTCGTCGATGTGATATATCAAGCAACTTGCTGCCATTTCGTTGAAATATAAATATGAAAATTGTGTTTTTCTTTTTCAAAAATACTTATTCCCCAGAAATCACATAAATCTCAGATATAATGGCTTTAAGATGATACATTCGGGAACACTATTTTTTACTGAGGACAGTATTTTCAGTTTCGAGTCTGCTTTCACTAGAAACTTTTATGCAACTTTTCTCGGCGTGTATACGGTGTAATTACAAATATTTTGGATTAACCTTCAAACAAATTAAATCTTCTACAACTATGGTTATAATGCATTGTGAACGAAATTGCACTAAAAAAATTAAGGCGAAACCACAGACGTATCTGACTTTTTGCAATTTCTTGACATTTTTGCAGATTTTTCACAGCTTCGTATCTCAGTAGCTGTTCTGAATTTCCCAACATCTTATGTATGAAACTTGCAGGAAATTTAATGCACTTTAAAACTGATAATGGCATATTTTTGTCTAAATGGCACTGGAAGCTAGTTACTGAAGAAAAACTGTACAAAGTGCCATTTCTTAGCGGTTTCTTTTCAAGATGTCGGATAACACACACGGGGAAGGTGGTCTGAAACTGGGGTTTTTCGTGAGTGGGGTAACACAGACATCATACCCGAAAATCAAAATTACTCCACCTTTCACAATCCAAAATGCTTTGCCTACTTGGTTACTGGTTGTGTCAGCATCATTATCTGTCACATGGCTCGTGCTGTTGGTTCTCGACTAAACCTTACATCTACTAGATGTCGACAATTCCGCTACTAATGACAGTTTTCTTCGTCTTGAAATGTGGAGTGCAAGTACGGCATTGACCACTACACTCGTGGAAAACACCGTTCTTTCCCGTCATATGTATTTGCAGCATTTTTGATGGCTATGATTTGTCTTGTAAAGAAGTGTGTTTCACTCTCAAATGTATTTGATACATGTCTAAATGTGCAAGTTCGCGTGTTTGATAAATCTTTGGTGGCTGGTTATGTTACTGTCAGTGAAATAACCACCAACCATTCCCCACACCCAAAATTTTGTGGTAAATTTTAAGAGCACAGTACCCGTAACTTACTTTTTTGCTCCAGAGACTGTTAACAAGTGTTCACTGCCAGGACGACGAATGTACATTTCTTGATTTTTCAACTATCCATCATTTTAACTCGGGCAATGTGGGCTGTGTTGCAAAAGTTGTGGCGACTCAACTTTGTGAATTAACTAAGGGCAGAACAACAGAGGCTTGTAAAGTGCACCTCAAGTCAGCATAGGTAGGCACTGTTGTGAGGAAGCAGTCGAGACATCTGACCGAACAGAGCAGCGTGTTGACAGTCAGCACCGTCCAGACGGTGGGTATCGCCGGAGGCCGGGGCCCAAACTTTGTGGCAACTAGCAACGAGGTCGACGCAGTCCAGGACGGACAGCGGCTGACACATCGCAGCAGCACCTGCCAGTGTCCGAGGCTTGGACCCTGACCTTAGCAACAGCAGCAACGCACGACAGGGTCACTGCAGTCCAGGAGGGACAGTGGCAGACACATTGCAACGTGCAGCTCAAAGCAGCCAGTGCAACTCGCCCCAGCACTATGCAGCACTGAGCTACATTAAGAGTTAGAATAACTTGTGTAGATTAATTGGTCTGATCGAAATGGCTCGTACTAGTGATGAAAGCTGATTGGGAAGTTGTAGAATAAGTGCTAGGGATGCTTTGGGTGTTATACGAAAATCTTTTGACGCTAACAAGAGGAGCTAGAGGGAATTTATTGAAAATGATAGATTCTTCATTTGAGCTAGTGAATCTGGAGGAATATTAAATTTTATTAAAATGTGTAAAAGTGAAAATCACTTGAGACGTGAGGTTAAGGTTGCAAGTAAAGGAAAGAACAGGTACTTGGGATGATGTGAAATTTGTCCTCTAAGGGAACTACTTTAGCAAGAGAAAAATCGACTGCTACACTTTTAAGATGTTCCGAGTGAGGCAAGGGAAACCAACTGCAAAACGAGCGAATAGGACTGATGACATACGAAGGAACTTTAGAGAAGCTGTAGACAGAGTGACTAGCTGGTGAAGTCTAAAGGGGGGCAGTCGAGTTAGTTTACTCCTTGGGCAGAGAAGAGTGCAACCACGGAGGTTTGCATGGAGTGTGGTAATATATTCCATATACCAGGTGACAGCTTGTCATATACACCCATGGTAAAGCACTAAATTCCGATAGTGCCAGAACATCCAAGGGAGGAAGTGAATGCTAGACCGAAACGGATTCCAGAAGCGCAAAAGGACATTTTAAAAGAGCAAACAGAGCAAATACTGAAAGGCGGAATAATTCTCGACAGCAAGAGATCTTGTAACGCATCGTTATTGTTGATTTCGAAAAAAGATAGACGCCAGTGGCACAAAGAAGTGGAGAGTAGTTGTGGACTACAACAAATTTAACGATATTACTGTAGGCAATGCATTTCCACTACCATATATCTCCATTATTTCGGACCAACTAGGACAAGAAAACTACTTCAACACTTTATTGGCAAGCAGATACCACCAAATATTGACGGACAAGAAGGATAGAAAACAACTGTGTTCTGTTCGAATTATCAGCATACGAGTATAAGATAGTGCCAATGGGACTGAAAGGATCTCCAGGATGTTTCCAGCTGCTAATGAACACAGTATTGGCAGGTCTGCAAGGAGTTAAATGTTTTGTTTATCTGTATCATATCGCGTGTTATGGCAAAAAAAAAAAAAAAAAAAAAAACTGCACGAGCATAATCAGAAGCTCTGTGAAATTTTTGACAGGTTTCGAGTGCATAATTTTGAAAGCTGCAACCAGAAAAGTGGGAGTTATCAAGGAAAGAAGTGCTCTTGTTAGACCATTGTATTACGGACAAGGGACATAGTGAAAGTGAAGGTAAAGTTCTTCCCTCAGCCAAGAACAATAAAAGAATTAAAAGCGTTTCTAGACTTATTCGCGTACTACCAGAAATTTATTGCTAAATTTACCAAAACTGTGAGGCCATTTACGAGCTATTAAAGAAAAGGGTATATATGAATCGGACAAACAACAAAACAAGGTACTCGAGGAACAGGAGCAATTGATTAGTCCAACACACTAGTGCTTCAGTATCCAAACTGAGAAGCCATTCATTATGAAGACTGTTGCGAGTAATGCCACTTTGGAGGCAGCTTTGTTGCAAGGCAAGAAAATTGGCAAAGACCTGCCCATTGCAAATGCATTCAAATCATTGAACATGGCGGAATAAAACTATAGTAACAAACAGAAAGAATTTTTCACTATAGCATATACAATGAAGCACTTCCGACCATACATGTATGGATGAAGGTTTACAGTCGTAACAGACCGCGAGCTGTTAATACCGACTTTTAGTGTGAAAGATAGAGAGATCGAAACTCCTGAAGTGGAGACAAGCTTGAAGAGTATGACTATGAGAATCTATAAACCAGGCAGGTTATACTGTACTGCGGATGCTCTTAGTAGAATATGGCCCACAGAACTGGTACAAAGACGAGAAAGAATTGGTTTGCAAAAATAGTAATGCAAAGAGAGGAGAACTCTGTAGTGGAAGCAACTGGGGAAAGGAATCCCATGAGTGTGTGACAAGCACAAGTAACGCCATAGGTAGGAAGGGAAACATAACGAAGAAAAATTAGTCCCGAAGGAAAGCAGACTATATTAACAGAGTTCCGTGATACTCCACTAGGAGAGCACAAAGGTATGCGTAGGAGTATCGAGGACTATGAACGGAAGTGGCCGTCGTGTCAGAGGAATAAGTACACACAAGAAAAAACAAGAATGCCTTTAGAAATCACTGACACACCTGAGACAGTGTTTAGGCAGTGTTCAATGGGCACAGGTGGTCCACCAAATGTACAAAGTACAGGTAAGAGATAACTTTTCAGGATGATTTAAATAAATTTAAAAGTTCCGATAGAAAGACACAGTAGCTGAAGCGTGGAACATATAGTACGAAAAGCAAACATACCAGGAATACTGCAACGGGAAGCAAAGCAGTAAGTTACGATTATGAATCATATGTGAATAAGATCAAGAATGCAGGAAGCACACAGAATAGTGCGGGAGATGACAGTGAAGAATAAGAGAACAATTAATCAACAATATGATACTAAACAGAACCCACAGGAATTTAAGATCGATGGCAAAGAGTTGCTCTTCGATGAGTTAATATGACGAGGCAGAACTAAAAATCTAGATTCACAGTGGCTGATAATATTATTATTATTATTATTATTATTATTATTATTATTATTTAGGGCGGAGGGTGCTTAACACCAAGGTCATCAGCGCCCTTGCATTAATGTTATACCGAAGAAGATTAACAATCTATGGAAGAACATCAATAAACTGGAAAACTACGTTTGAGTGCACCACAGGAAACGTAAAACAACCCCAAGAAAGTGAGACACAGCGAGATAACTAAATAAAATCATGAATAAAATATCTGTAGAGATGCTGTTAAAAAGGGACAAATAACCGTGGTTGGATGACGACTTAGAAATAATACGTGACCCAGCCACTCTGACACATTAAGATCTCACACCCAGTATTTTGGGAAGAATTCCGGAAACACCACATATTTTAAGACTCGAACAACACTCCCCTCGTTATCAGTTAAAACAGAGGGAAGATCCTGTGGTAGACCCTGTTCGACCCTCAGGTCGTCATAGAAAACACACTCAGTTAAAAGATGTACTGACAGCTGTGTCCCGCATCTCTGACATACTGGGGGCTCCTCCCGACGTAAGAGGAAGCCATGTGTCAATGGACGATGTCCCACTCTAAGCCGAGTAAGGGCTACTTCTTCACACCAGCGCGAGCGGAAGGAGGTGATCTATGGTCGCACTGAAGTCTTGATGGAACATAGTTTATTATTCCTGACTTCCAGCCACTGGGACTCCCACCAACATATGGCCTTCCTGGCCACAAATGAAGCGACGGCCTCAGAGGGACTGAACAGCGGGCAGGAGGAGGAAGGGAGAAAGCCTCCTTAGCAGCAGCAGCAGCAGCAGCAGCAGCAGCAGCAGCAGCAAGTTCGTTTCCCTGGATGCCTATGTGTACTGGAAACCCAGCAAAAAATGATTTCCTTGTTTTGCCTTTGCAAGAGGAGGAGAGCGTCCTGCACTTGTTGCACCATCCGATCTACTGGGTATATCTAACAGCCAGAAGGGCACTTTGAGGATCGGAGCAGATGATAAATTTTTTGTCCCAACGCCGTCTCATCTGCTCCATTGCCCTCAGGATAGCAAACAGTTCCACGTAATAAACTGAAAACTGCTCTGGGAACCCTATCCTGAGTGCAATGTCGGGGAACACGACAGAACAACCGAAAACATCTCCCTGCCATCCGTGTAGACGGTAATAAAATCTGGGTGGCTCCGTAAAATTTCATTAAATTTAATTTTAAAAACATTGTCTGTGGTACAATGCTTTTTGTAAGCAATCAGTTCTAAAAGCAATCTGGGCCTTGGTAGTAGCCAGGGGGAGCCCCTCCTACTCCACTCCTGGCTTAGGAAATTAATGCCTGCCGCCCCCCCCCCCCCCACCTGTAATAATTCAAGGCTCTCCATTGCACGGATCCCAAATGGCTGTGTTGCTTGTGGTCGATGATCGAACAGCCGTTCCAGCGGCGGCTGAACAACGTAACTGGATGCTGGCGATGTAGGAACGGACCATGACCTATATGCTTGGTGTATCATGAGAAGACGACGTCAAATAGACAGCGGAGGCTCACCAGCCTCCGCACACAACCTAACAACAGGGCTCGTGCGATAGGCCCCTGTCGACAGCCTAATACCCTCGTGATGAACTACACCCAGCATTTTAAGGTATGAAGGGCGTGCTGACCCATAAATCTGGCATCCGTATTCAAGCCGGAGCCACACAAAAGCCTTATGAAGTTGGAGCAGACGCGCTCTGTCGGCTCCCCAAGACCTATGACTGACACATTTAAGGATGTTTAATGCCTTGACACAAATTGAGGAAGGAGGATGGGGAATATACAAAGACAGCACATGAGACGCTGGAACTGCTCCTCAAAACTCACTTTCCTCAATATGTTCTGCCAGACAACACAAACCAGAATGTAATCCCGGAGAGAAAATGGTTCTCAGGCACTCGAAGAGAGGACTGGGAATCGGCCAAGGAGTGTGTGAAGTTTAATAAAATCCAATGGGCGCTGGGAACATTCCAATCGTTCAAGTCACCTGGCCCAGATGGAATTTTTCCAGCTCTCCTGCAACAGGCAGGAGAAAAGCTCATAGGAGTCCTATGCAGGCTATTCAGGGTTAGCTTAGCAGCAGGAATCATTCCCAATGCAGTAGGAATCATTCCCAATGCTTGGAGGGCACTGAAAGTTGTCTTCATTCCAAAGCCATGGAGAACTGATCATACCAAGGCTAAGGATATGAGACCAATCAGTTTGTCATCCTTAATTCTCAAAACATTGGAAAAACTCGTTAATGTATATGTTTGGGAAAGGAGGCTAAGTAGGGCCCCTCTACATTCAAACCAACAGACGTATCAACCAGCTAAACCATGTGAGACAGCTCTCCACCAACTCGTTGGGAAGGTGGAGAAAGCACTTCACTTCCAAGAAATAGCCCTCTGCATCTTCCTGGATATCGGGGGGGCTTTCAGTAACTAGACCTTCAATTCCATGGTAAAGGCAGCAGAGGTGCATGACCTGGGGACCACTATATGCAGGTGGACCACGGCCATACTTAGTGGAAGGAAAGTAGAGGCTACCATGATGAATGAAAAGATGGTAATTAACACCACTAGAGGCTGCCCACCAGTAGTAGTTTTGTCCCCTCTATTGTGGAATCTAGTAGTGAATGAACCCATTGAGGAATTAAATTCCAGACAATGATTCTGCCAACGATATGCAGATGACCTTGTCATAGTAATACTTGGAAAATTTACTGATACAGTTAGTAATATGGCACAAGGAGGTTTGGAAAGGGGCAAAAT
The DNA here is from genome assembly GCF_023864345.2 of Schistocerca serialis cubense. NCBI lineage: Eukaryota > Metazoa > Arthropoda > Insecta > Orthoptera > Acrididae > Schistocerca > Schistocerca serialis. The sequence continues at coordinate 523,188,486 of NC_064640.1, forward strand.
TGGTGCATTAAACAGGATCTGAGGGTTAATCCTAAGAAGACTGAAATTACAATGAAATGAATACCCCTAGCTGCATACAGGCGTTGATATAAGTCAACAGGGACAGTTGAAAATGTGTGCCCTGACCGGGACTTGAACCTGGGATCTTCTGCTTACATGGCAGACACACTATCCATCTGAGCCACCGAGGACTGCAATCACACTATTCTCTGTGTCCTTGGTGGCTCAGATGGATAGAGTGTCTGCCATGTAAGCAGGAGATCCCAGGTTCGAGTCCCAGTCAGGGCACACATTTTCAACTGTCCCCGTTGACTTATATCAACGCCTGTATGCAGCTAGCGGTATTCATTTCATTGTAATTTCATTCTAACAAGCTGCATGGTCACCGATGGTATCTGTTCTTTTGGACATTTTCATATACCTAAGAAGCCTGTTGTGGTGCCATTTACGAAGAGACATATTCAACACTCAAGCTGGAATCTAAAGCTCTTCGATGAAACTCTACCTATGAAGGGGATAATGAAATATCTAGGGGAAACCTTAGATGAGAAGCTAACGTGGACCCCTCACATTAACAGTAATCTGCTCCAAGGCAAAAAGTACTCTAGTGAGTACTGGAAGGGCTTGTGGCAAAAACTGGGGCCTAAGCCCCAGGAGTATGCACTGGCTATACACCACAGTGGTCAGACCTAGGATTTCCTACAGGACCGTAGTGTGGTGGAAGAAGGTAGAACAGTGGGTTGCAGCTAAGGAGCTTGCTAAGGTGTAGAGACTGGCCTGCTGAGACATAACTGGCAGAATTAGCAGTATACCAATTGTTGGAATGGAAGCCATGCAGGACATGCCTCCACTACACCTTTAGGTCAAGATGGAGGCAGCAGCTGGGGCGCACAGACTGTCTCACATTCGGATATCCAGAATCACACACTAACATAGTGAGTGAGGTAAATACAGGAATGGCTGGGGAAATGCCTGCTGATTATATAACAACTCCCAACTGCTGCGACAAGCTTTACAATATATTAATTGGAAGCAGGGAGCAGTGGGAAAAAACAGTTCAACACGTTATGGGGGACATCGTTTGGTTCACTGATGGGTTGAAAATAGACCAAGGCATTGGGGTAGGGGTGTAAGGGGTTCAGCCAAGACTGGAAGGCATAATCTCTCTAAGAAAACTGGCGTCTGTATTCCAAGCTGAAATTACTGCTATCAGCGCATGTGTGGAGGAGAATATGCGTAGGTGCTACAAGGATCATAGCATCTACAACAATTCAGACAGCCAGGCAGCCCTGAAATCATTGGCAGCTCCTGCAACAAGATCTCCGCTTACTCTCCCAACTTATTCTGCCTGCATTTGCATGTGCCATTCGAAAGTTTGCAAGATTCGAACCTGTAAGGCATCGATTGAATCTGTGCATAGCTGTCCTCCTGTGCCCGACTGCAAAACGACACTCATTGTTCCACCAAGGGACAGGTCGTCTCCTAGGCACTTCCACAGACTTTGGGATGGATGCATCAGTGGCATGGTGAATCATAGCTGTAATGTGATCCACCCAGTCCTGGACGCCGTCACATTGCTTGAAAACAGATAACTGCCTGTAAAGCATCCAGTTAGCCTTCTTGAATTACCATCTTAGTGGCTTCCTTTCAAGATCTGCTCCATCAGGCAGATGGATCCAGATAGGGAAATGGTCACTACCATCATCCACTGCCCACTGAGCAGTGTCCTCAAGAGCAGGCTAGCAGAAGGAGAGGCCTATGGCGGTAGACGACCCTGTAGCAGTGCTAAAATGTGTTAGCAGGATGAGATCTGTTGTGTGCAGTAGATCCTCAAGTGCCCAACCCTTGGGACAAGTAGTGTAAGAACCCCATAGTGCACTGTGTGCATTGAAATCCCCCAAAAGGAGAAAGGTGTCAGGAAGTTCATCTAGAAGATGAGTGGGGACCCTGCTGTCAAAAGGCTCATGAGGTGGTAGGTACAAAGAGCGCACACAGGTGAAGTCCACATGGGACACTATTTGAACAGCAACAGTTTGTAGTGTTGTTGTAAAAGGAACAGTTGAGGTGTGAAGAGTGTCCTTTACAAACACTGCAACCTCATCTTTTGCCCTATCACCAGTAAGGTCGTCTTTTCTGTAAAGGTGATAGCCTCCATGTACAGGCGTCTGTCCTGTACAAGGAGTCTCAATTCCTCCAGATGAGTCCTGTATCCATTGATATTCCATTGGAGTATGGGAGCCATTTCATTTTGTTTACCCTTGTCTTTGCGCCGAGGTGGTGAGGCGCTTGGAGAGCGAGGCGGAGTGGTGGGGCTGAGTGGGTCTGGTGATGAAGCATCAAAATTCATGATGTCCTCATCAGTCAGACATTCCAGAATGACGTCTGATGGCCGATGGCACCCAGGTCAGCTTTTGTCCTGAATGTTGAGTTCCTCTCCCTGTTCCCTCTCCCAGCAAGGATGAGGGGGAAAGGGGGGGGGGGGGGCAGCGAGAGCCATCTTTCTTTGAAGAAAGTTGGCGTTGAGATGAGAGGCACTCTGCTTTTTGGGGTGCCTTTGGGCTGCACACTGCGGAAGAATTATTGGTTTCTTCCATCGTTGCTGCCTGGACTGCGGTGTGTTCCACTTGGCTTTGGCACATACAGGTGCAAATACAGGTGCTAGTGGTAGATAACAGTAAACTGGACGTCATCTGAGTGAAGCGTCGACCTTAATGACAGGTTTCTGCACCAAGGAAGCATAAGAAGTGGCAAAGACAGGGGGTTTCATTGCCTGATAGACCTTTATGGCTTCTGCGTAAGGGATCCATTTGGTCACTTTGATTTCCTGAATTTTGCGTTCCTCTGCAAAAACAGGGCAGGCTTGGCTCCTGACTGGGTGGCTCCCAGAGCAGTTAATGCAGACTGCTGGAGATTGACAGTCAGTCCCAGCTTCATGGGCTGTCTTTCCACTCTTCCACCAAGTCGCTCTGCCTCTGCAGCTCAGCATTGTATGGCCAAAATGCCTGCACTTGAAGCGTCACATAGGGTTAGGTACATAGGGCCGAACCCTAGGTCGGAGAAAACCTGCCATGATGTGTTCAGGTAGTGTTGGAGAATTGGTCACAATAAAAGTGGCAGTCTTCCCACTCTCTCCAGTGTTCTTGTGTGTCCTTTGTTCCACATCTATGATCCCCTGTGGTGCCCAATCTAGTCTGAGTTCAGTAACGTCTATGTCCATAACATCACGGCAGGTTATCACACCTTTGCTGGAGTTAAGGAAGTTATGCAACTCAACAATGATGATGTACTCACCCAATTTCTGTGACTTCTTAAGGAGTTCCACCTGCTTTGCCCAGTTAGTCTCGACAAGCAAGGAAGCCTTTTTTCAAACGTCCCCTCCTTCCTCTTGATCACTACAAAGACACTGTGATTCATGACTCCTTGAGCACAGTTACTGACAACGAGTTGATTATCAGGAGGACTAGCCCCCTCATTCTTTTTGATGAATTGGTGTGAGAACTCCCAAGCAGTACCCCCTTCCCACTGGGAGGAGAAGAAGAAGAATTCAAAGGTTCCATATTGGTCCCACAAGCAGGGAAATAAGGGTCCACTCAGACAGATCTCTACGTACCTGAGTAAGTCTTATACAATTGAGGTGTGGCAGGTTCCCCAGAGGTTGCCCGTTAATGACTGTTCCACTATAGAAGTTTATACCATCCTCGCGATCCAGGCAGTGAAGCCAAGAGACAGACAACGTTCTGCCGTCACACTGCACGATGGTCACTGAAGCATGCCCAGAGCTTAGGGGGCAGGGGACTGGCGGCACTTCCAATCCCCAGCTCAGGAACCCCAGGGTCGCCAAGCCCATACTCAGCAAACAAATGCAGAGCCCCTGAGGACTTCATAGTGGCGAGGAGCCTTATGAAGTAGTAAGGGTTTGTACTCAGAATGTAATAATAAAGATTATATGAAACATAGGTGCATGCAAAAATACTGAAACAGGACTTAATTTCAGGTATGGCACATGCATGAAGAATGTTTCAATACTACTACTACTACTACTACTACTACTACTCGTGGTGGTGGTGGTGGTGGTGGTGGTGGTAGTAGTAGTAGTAGTAGTAGTAGTAGTAGTAGCAGCAGCAGCAGCAACAGCAGTAGGAGGGGGGCTATATTATGATAATTTAGTGGAAATTGAGGTGTACTGTATTAATCGAAGAATTGCAACATGTGTAAATTTAGATGCTATAACAGATTGATTTCAGAATGTTGAAAGGTATGGAAAATTAGCAGTGCAGAGAAAGAACTGAAGGTGGGATTGAGTGTCACCTGTTAGACTAACAATTAACATGACAGAGAGAGGAAGTCACAAGGCTACAGAAATTAGTGTAGTGGCTAACAATGCACAAGAGAGGTGTCCAACTTTGTTGGGTAGGTAAGTAGAATATTATTTGGAATGTTAGATGAAGTTGATCCTATGTATTATAAGAAAAAGCACAGACTATGGAAAGAAACTCAGAAGGCCTCTTAAGCTTAACTAAGGAACAAGTGGCAGTAACAATAGCGACACTGTCTATATTCAATAGGGCAGCAAGACCAATAACAAAAAATGAAAACATCTTAAAATCAGGAATGGAAAGACTGGAAAGGTTCTTTAAGTCATACGTTAAGGAAACGGACATGAGATTTAAAAGGGTAGCAACATTTGTAACAATATGCAAACAGGTGTTGCAAATGTGTGATGTATTCAGGGCAATAGAAGCAGAATATGAACAAATGATAAATGTGATTGTTAATGCACCTAAGGGCATATTATAGTCACACATAATAAACACCATTCAAATTTTAAAATTTCTCAGTTTAATAAGAGGTGAATAAATGACGTGAAGTTTCCTGTTCCTCTAGCCTAATCATCAGCATACCTATTGTTAAAGTTCATTGCTGTAGGTGTATTCCTAGCCAGAAGCACATTAGATTAAGCAATAACTGCTGCTTTAGTTGACAATATGTTTAATTTGTATAAAATATTTCCATTACGAAAAGAGATTCCTTAGTCAAGGGGAAAGTACATATCCACGCAGCCTGAGAGTGACTTTTTGTTAACTGATGAAGCGTACAGACAGTATGCAAAGCTGTCAGCTGAACAACTAAATTATAAGGAATTAAGTAAGAACAGGTGGCTGTGCAGGCAAACATCTGCACTACTCTCAACATTTGATCATGGATAGTGTGAAGCAAAACCGCTTCAGCCAGTCAATAAAATTTCTAACTACATTTGTTTGGATGGCCATCTTCCGCAGCAGCTGTTAAAATCTGTTGTTATTGGTTTTCTGTCTTGAGCTTACTGCCATTTAATTAGAGAGAACTGCATCAGATGTGTTTCATTTTATTTACAAAGCATGTTGTATGTTCCGTGGTTATTCTGCAAATTGGATACATGTGACGAAAGATACATGGGTTAAACCAGATACAATGAACATGTAAGAGCAAGGGAGTATAAGAAAGTACATAAAACGTTTGACTTTTGCAGAACACTTACACCAACACCAACATAAAATTACCACCAGAGACACAGACATGGGAATCATAAGGATAGACAACAAAAAACACCACCTCCCCTTACAAGAAAAGTACCACATTCAAAAACATAACAGAAAAGAAATAACTCAAAAATCATCAGGCTAACCTGGCTAACCACACACTCTTTAAACTGATGAACCACTTAATATAACATTAAATATACATACATAACCACAGACTCAATTTACCACTACCATCTCCTCACAGGCTCTGTCCTATGATCACCATCCACACCCCCATCCAAAAAAAGGGTAGTTTCACTCACAGGTTGGCAACATTCACAACCTGTATGAAAACAAACAAACAGACAGACAAACACTGGGTAATACTGTGCACAGAGTGACAAACAAACTACACACACACACACACACACACACACACACACACACACACACACACAACTTCAGTTCAGTTTACAAAGCTGAAGTATAAATTACCCAAATGCATTTCAGTTTCCAACACTGAGGTGTAAATAACCCAAATGCAGTGCAAGAAATACTGCAGACGGCAAAAACTGCCTAATGCCTATGCAAAACAATGTCTTTCGACATAAGCCACTGCTAAGGAGGAGGGAACAAGCAGTGGTTTGCTGAATATGTAAAGAAACACCATAATTAACTTACAATCCAACTTGATAAACAAAACGCTGTTTTTATTCTGAAACAACCACAAACGTGCGAACATATGTATCCAATTTGCAGAATAACCACAAGAGATGCTTTGTAAATAAAAGCAAAATGCATCTGGTGTAATTTTATCTCATTAAATTGCAGTAAGCTCAGGACAGAAAGCCAATAATAACTGAAATTCCTAACAATTGTGTAAAAAGAATAGTATCTTTAAATCAGATTATTTGGACACACTTAAATAATAGTAAGTGGTTATACAAGGGGGGACCCAAAAGAAACCGAACACCGAGGGCGCTGCCACTCGTAGACGTAGTGCAGGGTTCTCTCGCTAGATGGTGCTAGTAGAGACCTTCATGAAACAGCTGTGCAGGCGGCGTCAGTGTAGAGCTGAACGTGCAAGTGTGGTATTGTGTTCTCTGACTGTTGGCGGGTTACCTCTGTGAAGTCATTATGGCAACTTTAAAAGAACAAAGAGGGTGGGTGAAATTTTGTTTCCTGCTTAAAAAAACTGCAACGGAGACACACCAAATGCTTAAGGAAGCTTTCCATTAGGACGCTATGAGCCGCACGCAACTTTAAAAGAACAAAGAGGGTGGGTGAAATTTTGTTTCCTGCTTAAAAAAACTGCAACGGAGACACACCAAATGCTTAAGGAAGCTTTCCATTAGGACGCTATGAGCCGCACGCAGGTTTTCGAGTGGTTTGGGCACTTTAAACATGGTGAGATGTGTGTTGAAGACCTAGCTCATTCTGGACTCTCTACTCTCCCAGACCATAAAAAGCAAGGCAAGTGAGGTCAAATGTGAAGACAATGATCATTGTCTTTTTTGAAGTTCGTGGAATTGTGCATCGGGAATTCATATCCCCTGGCCAGACTGTCAACCAGCACTTTTACTTGGATGTTTTAAGGTGTCTGCGAGAGGATATGAGGAGGAAACGCCCGGAACTTTGGCGATCAGGTGACTGGTTTCTGCATCACGACAACGCTCCAGCACACACGGCCTTACGAGTGACCCACTATTTGGCATCTCAGAGGTGGTCTGTCGTTCCCCACGCCCGTATTCGCCGGACCTAGCCCCGTACGACTTTTTGCTATTTCCACGAATGAAAAAGTACTAAAAGGGGAGCATTATGATGATGTGGAGACGGTAAAAACAGCTTCGCAAAGAGCACTGGACAATATCAAACTTGAAGAGTTTGAAACATGTTTCCAACAGTGGTAAAAGACTCTTGACAAGTGCATCGCATGTAATGGAGAGTATTTTGAAGGTGACTGAAGTAATTTTGTAAAAAGGTTCATCAATAAATTTTTTATGACAACAATCTGGTTTCTTTTGGGTCCACCCTCGTATGTAGCTCCTAAAGAGGAAGATCTGACTTACTATGCAGAATGCAGACTACAAATTATGTATTGTTGAAAGGAATTGGAAAAGTAAGTTTTTACTGTAAATACAAAGGGTATGGAACAAGAGAGTTCATACAGACAGACCAAGTGATATACAAAAATATGACTAAGAAAGGTATAATACCGAAAGCTGATTTGGAGTTCGACTGTCATTTATTAAATAATGGAAAGACAAACATTGCCTCATTAAATTTACAATTACCGTAAGACCATATTGTCACACAACTCTATGATTTGCAAGTTGCAGAGAAAAGGTTGAATGTTCTAGAAATAATGGTTGATGAACAGCAGCAGCAGCAGCAGCAGCAGCAGGTGAGGGCTCCAGATACTTAATACATTTTTCTAAATGACTTATGCAAGCATTGTTATTGGTTATATTAACATGCAGTAGTAGATGATATAAATGTTGCAGGGATTGTTTTAGAATTATATGGAATTATTTTCATAATGATGGCTGTGGGACAATTCGTGTTAGAACCACCATAGCAAACCAAAGTCCAGACAATACATCATCTCGATACTCTCTGAATAGAGATACAGAGGAGGTAGTAATCTATGAAAATAATCCCTAAGGACCGTGACAAAACAATGGCTTTTAGAAATAGATGTTAAGTTCAAAAGAAATATTGTACTGAGTGACTTCTGTAAAGCAATGTATTATTTTCAGAAAAATAAAGTAACGTTTGAAAAAATGACTTGTAATCCTAGTATAATATGGTGAAATCATGTACTCTCTTCCAGAGGTGCACATCTGAATATAATTGTTCTACCTATATAAAATATGTACAAGACAGAATACGATTTGAATGTAATTGTTGTACCAATGTAATAATATCTGAATGTAACTGATATGTCCACGTAACCCATGGACAACACAAGAACAGCAAACAAAAATTCAAAATAAGAACCCAAGAAATTGATGCCGCTCTGAAGAGTAACGGCAATTTCCCCTAAGGAGGAGCTGTCATGTCCGTAGCTGAAAGGCAAGTCCTGTGAATAATACTGAAAATTAGTTACAGGCGGAATGTTGGGTGTGAAAGAGGCAGCCACAAGGGCCACATGTGTTGGGTCACAGGAGCCAACTTGGGCGGCTTACTGAGATAAGTCACTTGTCTAGGCTACAGGAGTACAATTTGGGAGGCTTATAGAGATAAGGGATAAGTTACTTGACAGAATGAGACAAAGATAAATTAGGTGACACTTAATAAAGCAAGGTCCTTATGCAATAAATGCAAGACAGAGAACAAAGCTGTGAGAGAGAAAGAGAGAGGAGCTTGTGGGGAGGGGCTACAATACGTCACGAAAAGCCAATGGAAGGCTTAGGACGAATTTGCTGGCCTTATAGGTAAAGGCTGCCTAACCCTTCCACACAGCCTCTGAAACATAAAAAGAAGAATAAGATAGCAATATAGCCAATAGGCGATGAGGAGCCTTAGATGCTACATCACATCAGTGACTGGTGAGGTCTAAGTGGAAACGCGAACAAAATGCTAGGACCCATCCTGCAGAGAGATTGGAGGCAGACAATAGAGTCTGCAGGCAGAAGCAGCGGCTTCAGTAGAGACAGGCACGAGAAGTGGTCATGGACAGAGGCAGCCAGAGTGTTCGGCTGATGTTGCTGGGCCACAAATTAGATAGCTGCTAGACTCTGTTGATCCTATATTGACACGAGAGTTTCAGTTACCAGACGTAACAGTGATAGTCTCTGTGCAGGGACTTTACTTTAGCGAGGAGGCACCTCAGATACAATGGTAAATTTGTACTAAAGATTCATAGTAAACTCCAAGGTTCATTATTCTTTTTGAGAGCTTATTCTCCTTATTATCCTCCAATCTCCTGCATCCACATCAGGGAATTTGCATCAGTCAAGTCTCCCTCTCATTTTGGTCAAAAGTGCAACACAAACCCCCGCGTCTCAATCCCTGGCACAACCCATGCTCTGGATGTGACAATATTTTCCTAGAAATTGAGAAAAGATGCTTATATAACTGCCGCCTACGTACCCATAATGTAAATGTTGTGCAGTAAAAGCATCGCCACTGCAGCGACCAAGGAATTTGGCTTGGGAGCAGAAAACCTGTGTGATTTCCATGTGCATTCTTTTTTTCCATTTAGAAATTGCTATGAATGGGGGACAGGGTTAATATGGTACATAAATCAATAACAAATAATAACCAAGTAGGCAAATAAATTGCTCAGACAACTTTGATTAATAAAGAGCACAATTTTAAGCCTCATTGTATGAAAACAATTGTGAGTAAGAGTGTTGCAAAGACAAACATTTGATGGATGTTATTACATAACAGAGAAAAATGAACCCTTGTTGTAGTTGGTAGTATACATAAGATAAGCATTCTTACACAGCACAAAATGAAATCACAGCATCTGGAAAATTGTTGTTGAAGTTTTCCTGTGTTTATAAGAAACTAATAAATAACTTGGTCCTCAGGATATAGATGAAGTCAATCACTTAACCAACTCAAAAAATATTTACATAATTTGCTCCTAATCTGGTCAATTAACAAAGTACAATTAAAATCTTATCTCGAGAACATTTTAAAACAATACATCGCTGATAAGTTTTGTCTGATACTGGATTCCTGGGGTGGACAAACTAATATCATCATGTGATGATGTCACGTTTATAGACAGCAAGGGTCAACTGACATGCACAACATAAGTAATACGGCCATGCCAGCCATGTAATGTTAATTTTTATCGCCAAGTTAAATACACATTTTTGAGGGTACAAAATTCCAATCTGCTTCTGGTAACTCAATGCAAACTGCACACCCATGTGGATGCAGTACCAATTTATAGCATAATTCATTATCACTTTTTAACACAGATTTTTCAGGCGATGTTATTGTATGTGTAGTATGCACCAAAATTTATTCCTGAAAAAGAAATATCTTAAAATTTAAATTAGGGCTGTTTCTCACTGAATCTTCGAAAGAAATAATGTAATTATGTGAAGAGTGTGTTCATTATGTTCTTGGTTCCATGAGCATATTTGCTTTGAATGTTTGTATGACACACACCATCTATCCAGTTGTTCAAAAGAATGGAGGACATGAAACTGAGTGAAAGACATTTTAAAGCAACCAGTATTAAATTTTTAATTATATACTAATTCAAGTCATTTAATGAATTTATTTGCCAACCTCATTTTTCGTTATTGATTTACTTATCTTACTAACTCTCCTATTCACACCCATTTCAAAATGAAAAAGGACATAAAAAGAAAGCAAGTGCGAATTTAACACATTTCTGCTCCCCAGCCAAGTACCTTGGTCGCTATGCCAACAGAACCTTCTCTGCACAGTGTTTACCTTATAGGTTTCCTTGATTTCTAGGAAAATTTCCACTTGCAGACCTCATTGTGCATCATGCACTTTGGGGTTGATTTTCTCAAAAACAGGGGAGTGGGAAATGCCTTCCTTTATTTACTTAGTTCTGGCTTGCCATCTTATCCAAGGATTTCAACCGGATTTTGTCTTTGTGTATATTTAATCCTCTGCTGACTTTACTATTTCATTTCTCAAAGCTAGCCATTCATCTTGTATTGTATTTCATTCCCTGTTGTGAAATGCTCCTTCTGAAACTCTCAACCACTCTGGTTCTTTCAATTTATCAAAGTCTAATCTGCTTGATTTCCTATATTTCTGCTTTTTTTCCAATTTCAACCTGCAGTACGTAACCAACAAATCATTGTCAGGGTCCCCACCTGTTACTGGGAATATTTTGCAGTTAAAATCTTGTTTCTAAATCTGTCTTATCATTTCATAATCTATATGAAAACCTTCCAGTGTCTCCAAGGTTCCTTCCACATATAACAGAGAGAATGCACGTTCCAAGGAGACTCAAATACATTATTTGATCAGTAGTATGCAGATATCTATTAGTGAACGTTAATATGGGCTTGAACTCTGATGGGGACACTTTCAATGAGGAGTATGCATGTCTGTGGCAGTCCATTCTTTCTCAAGAGCCGAAACAATGGAAGGCAGAAATGTTGGACACTGAGGCCTGGAGTAAAGCCACCATTCTAACTCATCCCAAGGTGTTCCCCATTGTGTTCTGTCCTAGAAGCTGGGCAAGCTAGTCCATTTCAGGGATGTCATTTCATGACAGGGTGTCATGTTGATACAATCACTCGTTGTCTCTGAACTATTCTTCTAGCATACACAGTACACAATGCTGTAAAATGTATTTGTATCCTTCTGCATTTAGCATTTTACTAAGTGGAATAAGAGGAACATGACCTAACCATGAAAAAAGAACTCTCGTACCATACCACCATCTCCGCTGTACTTAACTGCAGGCACTACATATGAAGGTAGGTAATGTTCTCCAGGCATTCATCAACCCCAAACCCTTCCACTGGATTTCCACAGGGTATAGTGTGATTCATCACACTGTTTCCAGTCATCCACTCTCTACTGGCATCACCCTTTACACCACCTCAAGCGTCACTAAGCAATGACTACAGAAATGTGTTGCTCATGCTAGATCACTGTATCCCATTCATTTCAATTCCCTATGTAGGCCTATTGTACTAGCTGGACTACTGGTAGCACTTTGAAACTCACAAGTCATTCCTCCCACTGATTTCATGCGGTTTATTACATCCACCCTCCACAATGCTCGATGATCCCTGTTGTCAGTACAGACGTCTAATTGGTATTGCATTAGCTGTAGCCACTCTTTAGCATTTCCATTTTACAACCACATCATGAACAGTTGACTTTAGTAGTTTTAGAAGGGTTGAAATGACCCTGATGGATTTGTTACTCAAGTGATGTGACTAGTCCATGTCCAAAGTCACTAAGCTGTCCTGACTGACCCATTCTGCTGTTACTGCTTCTCTACTAACAACACAAGGATCTTCGCTTCCTTTTTTACTGACAGGTCTGCCTCCCAAGACATGAAGTGGTCAGCTTAGTATCACATACAAATTTCCAGATACTTCTGATTAGGTAGCATAACCAGTGTACGTAAACAATCCAAGGGAAATCCAACATGGAGTGTAACAACATTATGAAAAGAACCATAGCTACTCACCATATAGCGGAGATGCTGAGTCACAGAATGAGCTTTTCACCAACACGGTCTTCGTCAGAGAGAGAGAGAGAGAGAGAGAGAGAGAGAGAGAAAACAAAACACACACACACACACACACACACACACACACACACACACACACACACACACAGTCTCATTTTCTGTCTGTCTTTCTGTTGTGCCTATCTGTGACTCCGCGATCTTCACTATATGGTGAGTAGCAACTACCCTTTTTACAATATTGTAGAAAATTCAAGGAGTATCCAATGAGTCTCCAACACATATTTCAACACTTTTTTTTTTCAATATATGTAGCATGATCATGAACAGATTAATATATTTTGAACAAATTTTATTCTATTAGAATTTAATAGTGCTAAAACTGCAAAGTATTCACTTTACTGCTTATTTGTTTTATAAATTTCAATACAGAATAGCCAACTATGTTTTTTTTTATTTTTTTAAATAAATGACCAATGGTCATACATGCAGACCAAATAAACCCTGAACACTTGTTGTGTGTCACGTGCACATCCATTTCTTAAGTAAATTGTGCAAGGGGGAAAAACAACACATACATGAAAAATATGGTAAAATAATTTCTAAATTAGTTACTTTAGAAGAGCAGTAATCACTTTTTAACCTTTCTGTAAGCATCTTTTCACTTCCTATATGAAGGTGAATCTTTTTCCATTTCATACATGCTTAAGAAAAATTATTCAAAAGGCAGCATTACTTTTATTCACATAATTTGAGTCTAGATTTTCTACTCTTGGATATTAAATCATACACGTACACAAAATTTTAATCAAAGATTAGCATTAACAGACAGAAAGTTATCTTTGTAGGCCATACCTCTTAAAAATTAGAATAAATGATAAACCAGAAGGCTAAGGCTCACAAACTGAACAATTAAAAGGAAAAAATACTGGAAAACTTCCATAAAACTATTTTGAGGGCAGAAGATGTGCTACATGTGCTAACTATTTTTCAGAGCCTCATAAAAGGGGGAGGACAAAGGAAGGAACACTGTGGTGTATCCCTCTGCCTCTGGCCCAAAAGGGGTGCAGCATCTCACATCCTGGGATGGCAGACATCTCGTCCATCTCACTGGATAATCTTCTGGCACCTATCTGTCAAGACAAGCATCCTGTCTCTTTGATTCATTGCCGATGGGAAAGGGGAGAGTCAGTCAGGCATTCTGTCTGATTGTGTACTGCAACATGGCATTGTCTACATACATCATCAATTCCCATAAACAAAATTCCTCCCCCACTCTCCATGCACAACCTTATGACCACAGCACACTGGTTTATTGATGTTATCATACAATCATCTCTCATAATGAATCTTGGTTATTGGTTACAACTTGCAGTTGTTATATTTTTCTGTGAAACCTTTGGCCATACACTATCAAAAAATCAACATTTTTTTTTGTACTTTTTTCTTGGTCTGAAGTGAGGAATATACTCCTAAAGCTTGTAGAAGTAATTCTGAAAAACCTGTAGATGGTATGAAAGCTCAATAATCATATATGACATTTATTTCGTCTTCACTTTTGTACAAGTCAATGGCACTTTTTACTAGTTATTTTCATCTATGTGCATTAGGATTATATGAAATCTTCTGATATTTCTTACTTCAGAGGTTTAATTTGAAGCTGGTCTCTGAACTGACTTACCCAGCCAATTATAGGGGAGACTTACATTTGGATGTGAACTCCTAACCATGGTACAACTTGCAGTTTTTCACATATGGAAGTCATTGTCAGAGATAAAATAAATGACAACTAAAAACTGTAGCAATGTCACTCTACTTGGCACTCTACTTGGCAACTCACAAAATAATCAATAAAAGTTAATGAGATGTAGAGAAAATATATCAGAGTTCTCAAGAGAGATTCTAAAACAAGATTTTAAACTGCAAAAATTTCCTGTGGAATAATGTGGACTCTGGTCATAACTTACTGGTTATAAACTGCAGATTAACATTGAACAACATCTAAAAAGGTAGGAAATTAAAGAGATAGGACTTGCATAAACTGAAAGAAGTAAAGGTTTTTGAGAGTTTCAGAGGGAGCATTAGGTGACAGCTGATTGAAACAAGGGTAAGACGCAACAGAAGATAAATGTGTAGACTTGAGAAATGAAATAGTGAACGGAGCAGACTGACAAAAAACCCTTTGATAATGTACAAGATAAAGGATCTAAACAGACGCAAGGAGAAAATATAAAAATGTAACAGTTGATACAGGCAAAAGGGAATACAGGCGTCCATGAAATTAGATCAGTAGGAAGTGCAAAATAGCACAGCAGGAATAGCTAGATGACAAATGCAAAGAAGTAGAAGCACACATCTATAGGAACGATAGACCTTTGGAGGAAAAAAAAGAAGCAGGTGTACAAGTATCAAGTGGTCAGATAGCATTACAGAATGGAAGACTAAATTGACGAGTTGGGAGGTATGATTTTGCAAGAATTTGACAGAGCACTGTGAAGACAACGCCCCTGCAGTAGATGACATTCCCTTAGAATTCTGAGATCCTTGGGAGAGCCAGCCATGACAAAACACTTCCACGTGGTGTGCAAGACATTTAAGACAGGCAAAATATCATCATACTTCAAGGAGAATACAATAACTCTAATTCCAAAGAAGCCAAGTGCTGACACACGTGAATATTACCAAATTATTAACTTAGTAAGGCATGGTTGAAAAATACTGACATGAATTATTTACAGAAGAGTGAAAAATTAGTAGACACCAATCTCTGGGAAGATCAGTTTGCTTTACAGAGAGATGTAGGCACAGGCGAGACAATACTGACCATATGACTTGTTTTAGAAATAGGCTAAAGAAATTTGCAGCATTTGTAAGTTTGGCAGTCAAGGGAGGTCTGTTTAATAAAATGTAAGACACTGTTAATGGCTATCAGCTTTGTCACAGAAATGCTACACATTCCCAGCCATGTAAGTTGTTCCTCACCGGCGAGAGATATTCAAGCATATTTTATCCTATCCGCAGCTTTAGAGCCATCCATGTATACGATACCAGCACCTCAATACTTCTGAACAACAGAGAGGAACAGACCCCTAAGGGTCCTGGGGTCAAAAACCTTCGAACCTTGAAACAGATCAGTCCTACTTCACAGTGTGGGTACTAAACATGAAGGAGTGTGTAGGAATACATGGAGAGCACATTCGAAGAGGAGTAGGCAGACGCCATCACAGATGGTCTTGAGGTGCATTCCAACTGGTAAACCTACTCGATGGTGAGTGTCAAGAGTGGTCAAAACCCTTTGTAAGAAGAAAGAATTCTGTAAGTCAGATTATTAGGAAATTATTGTATGGTGATTACTCAAGTGGATAACAATTGGTACCAGAAGAGGTAGTAGTATCCTCACTTGGGTGAGGAGACTGTCTACAGGACTAGCCCACAAGATGTTAGTGGCCACAGTGTCAATGAGCCATAGACCTGGCAAATAAAGTCCAGTCAGGCCAAAACCAGGGCCTGGTAAATGCCAAATAGAGTAGCAAGATTCGAACCACACTGCGTGGTAAGGAAGTAAGGAGCATTAAGCTTTCACATGCAGCTAGTCTTAAGTTGACAAATATGGGGTCAGTCATGTCGTCTTTTTATAGAGAAGACCCAAAAATCAGGACACAGTGACAACGTCCATGCATTGGGTACCCAAGTTGAGTTCTGGATCAGGATGGACCATGGTATGACTGAAATACAATATTTGTTTTTTTTTTTTTTTTTTTTTTTTTTTTTTTTTTGCAGGAGATAACTGGAAACCTTGGGTAAGGATTGAAGCAGAGGCCCTTTGGATGGCACCCTGGCACTGGTGTTTGCCAAAACTACAGATTGGGAGCTATATCACATGTAAAAGTTGTCGACATATATAGCGGGGTTGAAAAATGGTCTGGCAGAGGTCACTAACCCCTTGATGGCAATGAGATAGATAGTAACACTCAGCAGAGACTCCTGCAGGATGCTATTCTCTTTGATCTGCGGAGAGCTTGATGATGAACCAACTAACCTGAAACAACTGGTGGGATAAAAACTGACAAACAAACTGGAAGAGAATCTCAAAAGCCGCAGTCATGGAGAATAAGTAAAATGTGATGGCATTAAGTGGTGTCATATGCCTTATATGGGGGGGGGGGGGGGGGGGGAAAGACTGCAGTGAGGTGTTGGGACCCAATAAAGCCTGTCGGATTGCTGTTTCCAACCTAAGCAGATGATCTGTTGTGGATCATCCACCCCAGAAACCACAATGACATGGCAAAAGGCCCCCCTGATTTGAGAACTCAGCATAATCATTTGGATATGACCCTTTAAAGCAGTTTGTGGAACACACTGGTGAGGGTAATTAGTTGGTAGCTGTTGACTGACAACTTTTTTCCCAGTTAAAGGATTGGGACGATAATACTATCTTGCCATTGTGGAGGCCCTGAGTGATGTCTTTGTGTAACATTCAAATGTTGGATCATCTGATTATGATTTGAATCGGGGTCTGGGGTTGTATCATGCAGCAAGTCAAGAGCCTGAAGCAGTTCCCAGTCAGTGAAAGGTTCGTTATAGGATTGGAAGTGACAGGAGTGGAGGATTAGGAAATATCTTCAATTTGTCATTTATTCATTTGAATGGTAGTGAGGTATGAAGAGAATGCAGGCACTGTCACAAAGTGGGCAGCTAGGTGTTCAGCAAGAATTGACGCATCAGTACAAATACCATGCTGAAGGAAGAGATCTAGAACAACTGTTGATCTTTGGTGGCTCAGAAGACTACAGAGGCCGTCCCACATCTGGGATGAAAAGGCATAAAGGAGGAGATGTAGTGGTCCCAGCATTCATTCTTGCTGTGTTTAATTAAATAGCGAGTCTTAACATGAACCTGAATAAAAGTGAGGAGGGTAATCCAGCAAGGATGTCACTTGAGACGCTGCACAGCCCTTCAATGATGCTAAACACTTGTTGCAATGTCTGGATCACCACTGCACCATGCAGGGGTGGCAGGAGGCATGTAGTACGGGGAACAGCAGTTCCAGTGACATGGATAAATCACCCTGGAGATGTCTCCACAACCTTGATGATGCCATATGACAGGGAGGGAACAAAGGCAACAGCAGAGGTATACAACTGCCAGCTGGCTTTTGAAAGACCTCAATGTGATGACTGGTCCATCTGGTGGTAGTAAAGATTTGACAGGAGTACCCAGAAACTAGTCACTGCTGCAGAGACCTCCATTTAGTGATCACTGTATTGAATCCACAAGATTGGGAGGAGAGTTTGTGAGGAGGATTGCCAAAAAGGTGTCATGTGTGGCACTGAATTGGGTAGGAGTACTGTTATTGAGGACCCACACATCAAGATCAAAAAGAAACTGGTCATTTAGAAGGTCACTTATGGCTGAAGTGGTACTTCCCCACAAGAGGGGGTGGTTTTTGTGGTTTTTGTGGTTTTAGGGCGCAAAACTTCTATGGTCATTAGCGCCCAGCCCGTGACGTAGAAAACAGGAAAAAAACGAAATTTAAAATCAGCAGCAATGGAAACAAAGTCAGAAAATTTGAGAAACTAAAGGCAGAAGGAATGCTTAAAAGTCCACTATAAAAAGGGGTTGGTTGTCCCCCAAAAAAAAGCTTCAAATGACTGACGTCATTTCACTGTCACTAAAACTGTAGAACGCGGTCAGCTGAGCGCGTGTCATCTGCTAAAATCGACGATAGATCAGGCGATAGCTGTAGACGGGAGCGTAACGGATTAAAATAGGGGCATTCAATTAAAAGGTGTCTGACCGTCCACAGCTGAGAGCAGTGGGGACAGAGTGGGGGAGGATCACCGCTTAAAAGATGTCGATGACTGAAAAGACAGTGCCCTATCCGGAGTCGAGCTAAAATTACCTCCTCCCGACGACGCGTTCGGGAGGAAGAGGTCCAAGCGCAAGGAAGGGCTTTCACTTCCTGCAATTTATTGTGGGGAAGTGTTGACCAATGCACATGCCATAAATGAGTAACTTGGCGACATAAACCGCTCCGTAGATCGGTAAACGGAAGAGACTGAAGAGCAGGCCGAGGAAGAGAGACTGCAGCCTTGGCCGCTATATCGGCCGCCTCATTTCCACAGATACCAGCGTGTCCCGGGAGCCAGAGGAACGCCACTGAGACGCCCCCCAGGTGGAGCAAGCGCAGACAGTCCTGAATCCGGTGGACCAGAGGGTGCACAGGGTAAAGAGCTTGGAGACTTAGGAGAGAGCTGAGAGAATCTGAGCAGATTACGTACTGTATCCGCTGATGGCGGCGGATGTAGTGGACAGCCTGGAGAACAGCGTAAAGCTCCGCAGTATAAACCGAACACTGGTCAGGAAGCCGAAAGTGATTTGGGGTGTCGCCAACAATATAGGCACTCCCTACACCTAACGATGTTTTCGAGCCATCGGTGTAAATAAATGTGGCTTCCGTCATTTGTGCACATAGAGCAGCAAATGCCCGACGGTAAACAAGTGTAGGGGTACCATCCTTGGGAAATTGACATAGGTCTCTGAGCAAGTCGATCCGGGGACGGAGCCAAGGCGGTGCTGTACCCCAAGTTGTCAAGAAGGTTTTAGGAAAGCGGAAGGAAAGAGAATGGAGCAGTTGACGGAAGCGGACTCCCGGGGGTAGTAGGGAGGAGGAGCGGCCTGCATACCCGACATCAAAGGAGGCGTCGAAAAAAAGGTTATGGGCTGGATTAGCAGGCATGGAAGACAGATGGCTAGCATAACGACTCAGAAGGACTGCCCGCCGATTGGACAGCGGAGATTCAGCAGTCTCAGCATAAAGGCTTTCCACAGGGCTGGTGTAAAAAGCTCCAGACACTAAACGTAATCCACGGTGATGGATAGAGTCGAGACGCCGAAGAATAGACGGCCGAGCAGAGGAGTAGACTATGCTTCCATAATCCAATTTTGAGCGCACTAAGGCGCGATAGAGGCGGAGAAGGACCACTCGGTCCGCTCCCCAAGAGGTACCATTCAGGACACGGAGGGTGTTAAGGGAACGCAGACAGCGAGCCGAAAGATAGGAAACGTGGGAGGACCAGCACAGTTTTCTGTCAAACATAAGACCCAAGAATTTAGCGACGTCGGAAAACGGAAGGTTGACAGGACCTAGATGTAAGGAGGGCGGAAGAAACTCCTTACGTCGCCAAAAATTAACACAAACGGTCTTACTGGGTGAGAAACGGAAGCCGGTTTCGATGCTCCACGAGTGGAGGCGATCGAGACATCCTTGAAGACGTCTTTCAAGAAGGCTGGTCCGTTGAGAGCTGTAGTAGATCGCAAAATCGTCCACAAAGAGGGAGCCCGAGACATCAGGAAGGAGACAATCCATAATTGGATTAATGGCGATGGCAAACAGTACAACACTCAGCACGGAGCCCTGGGATACCCCGTTTTCTTGGGAGAAAGTACGGGAGAGAGTAGTGTTCACCCGCACCCTAAATGTGCGCTCTGCCATAAATTCGTGAAGAAAAAGGGGCAGCCGGCCTCTAAAGCCCCAAGAGAACAGTGTGCGGAGGATGCCTGTCCTCCAACAGGTATCATACGCTCTCTCCAGATCAAAAAATATTGCTACCGTTTGGCGTTTCCGGAGAAAATTGTTCATGATATAAGTGGAGAGAGCAACAAGATGGTCAACAGCAGAACGATGCTTTCGGAATCCGCATTGGGCTGGTGTTAAAAGACTGCGGGACTCCAACCACCAAGCTAAACGGTAATTCACCATACGCTCCAAAACCTTACAGACACTACTCGTGAGAGAAATGGGGCGATAGCTAGAGGGGAGATGTTTGTCCTTTCCAGGTTTCGGAACGGGAACGACAATAGCTTCCCGCCATCGCCTGGGAAAGGTACTGTCGGTCCAAATTCGATTATAAAGGCGAAGGAGGTAACGCAGGCTATGGGTTGATAAATGCAGCAACATTTGGACATGGATACCATCCGGTCCTGGGGCGGAGGAGCGAGAAGAAGAGAGTGCATGTTGGAGTTCGCGCATGGAGAAAACAGTATTGTAGCTTTCGCGATTTTGAGAGGAGAAAGCAAGATGTCGCACTTCCGCTGCACGTTTCTTCGGGAGAAACGCTGGCGGGTAATTTGAAGAGCTCGAAATCGCAGCAAAGTGCTGACCCAATGAGTTAGAAATTGCGACGGGGTCCACTAAGGTATCATGCGCGACAGTGAGCCCAGAGACCGGGGAGAAACTAGGCGCACCTGAGAACCGTCGAAGCCGACTCCAAACTTCCGAGGAGGGAGTGAAGTTGTTAAATGAGCTAGTAAAGAATTTCCAGCTTGCCTTCTTGCTATCGCGGATGACGCGACAGCATCGCGCACGGAGCTGCTTATATCGGATACAGTTGGACAAAGTTGGATGGTGACGGAAAATGCGAAGAGCACGTCGCCGCTCACGTATTGCGTCACGGCATGCCTCGTTCCACCAAGGAACTGGAGGGCGCCGGGGCAATTCGGAGGTGCGTGGTATTGAACGTTCCGCAGCTGTGAGAATAACGTCGGTAAAATGTGTGACCTCATCGTCGACGCTGGGAAAGCGACTGTCATCGAATGTCGCTAGAGACGAAAAAAGTGTCCAATCGGCTTGGGCAAACTTCCAGCGTCGCGAGCGCATATATGGCAGTTGAGGCTGCAGTCGAAGAACACATGGAAAGTGGTCACTCGAGTGTGTATCATCAAGGGCGAACCATTCGAAGCGCCGAGCTAGCGGAACAGTACCGACCGCAAGGTCCAAATGGGATAAATTTGCCGTGGAGGCAGACAAAAATGTGGGGACCCCAGTGTTGAGGCAGACTAGATCCGCTTGGTGGAAGACGTCTAGCAATAGTGAGCCACGTGGACAAGGATGTGGAGATCCCCAAAGCGGGTGGTGGGCATTGAAGTCCCCAACCAGCAAATAGGGGGGTGGAAGCTGATCAAGAAGATGAAGGAGATCAGCTCGTGCCATTGGTGTAGACGATGGAATGTATACCGTACAAAGAGAGAACGTGTATCCAGAAAGGGAAAGACGGACGGCGACAGCTTGGAAGGAAGTGTTTAAGGGGATTGGGTGATAATGGAGAGTATCATGGAGCAGAGTCATGAGTCCTCCATGGGCTGGAATGCCTTCAACAGAGGGGAGGTCATATCGGACGGACTGAAAATGAGGAAGAACAAAGCGGTCATGGGGACGCAGCTTTGTTTCCTGAAGACAGAAGATGACCGGCGAGTAGGATCGTAAGAGGATCGACAATTCCTCCCGATTGGCGCGAATGCCGTGGATATTCCAGTGGATAATGGACATAGGGTGAACAGAAAATGGAGGAACGTGACCAAGGGTGCTGTCAACTCAACGACTGCTCAGAGCTTGCGACCGACAGCATGGAATGGCATTCAGTCGAAGGCAGAAGATCCTGATCCATAGGTTGGTCAGGAGCAGCTCCTGCCACCAACGATCGGCCAGTTGACCGGCCACCAGCAGTGCGCCTCGGCGACACAGAAGATGGCCGAGGGCGATTTCCGCCAGGTGGTGCTGTAGATGGGACACGCCTTGGCGGAGAAGGAGAGGAACTGTGTTTCTTCGTAGCCTTCTTGGAGGTATGTTTAGATGAAGGAGGAACCGATGGTTGTGAAGTTGCAGTACGTAAAAACTCTTCACGAGAATGCTCTTTTTTTGAAGACTTGGCGTCTGACTTTTGGGCTCGAAATTTAGCAGAACCCGACGAAGGGTGAGCCATAGAGTGGGCAGGCGAAAGTGGTGAGGTTGAACGGGCGATCTTTGCGCTGGCCGATCTGACGACCGTGGTACTAAATGTGAGGTCGCAAGTCTGCGTGGCCGCCTCCTTTGTTGGCCGAGGAGAAGCAAGGACAGTGCTGTATTTTCCTTTCTGAGGCACGGTGGGCTGTCGCCTGGCGAGTAACTTTCGAGCAGCAAAGGTCGACACCTTTTCCTTCACTCTTATTTCCTGGATCAGCTTTTCGTCCTTAAAAACAGGGCAATCTCGAGAGGAAGCAGCGTGGTCACCCATACAGTTGATGCAGCGAGGGGATGGAGGTGGACAAGCACCCTCATGGGCATCCCTGCCACACGTAACACATTTGGCCGGATTGGAACAGGACTGGCTGGTGTGATTGAACCGCTGACATCGATAGCAACGCATAGGGTTTGGGACATAAGGGCGAACGGAAATTATCTCATAGCCTGCTTTGATTTTTTATGGGAGTTGAACTTTGTCAAATGTCAAGAAGACAGTGCGGGTTGGAATGATGTTCGAGTCAACCCTTTTCATAACCCGATGAACAGCCGTGACGCCTTGGTCAGACAGATAGTGCTGAATTTCTTCGTCAGACAATCCATCGAGGGAGCGTGTATAAACGACTCCACGCGAGGAATTTAAGGTACGGTGCGGTTCCACCCGGACAGGGAAGGTGTGGAGCAGAGAAGTACGCAGCAATTTTTGAGCCTGGAGGGCACTGTGTGTTTCTAACAACAGGGTGCCATTCCGTAATCTGGAACAAGACTTTACAGGACCCGCAATTGCGTCGACACCTTTCTGAATAATGAAAGGGTTGACCGTGGAAAAGTCGTGACCTTCGTCAGACCGAGAAACAACAAGGAACTGTGGCAACGATGGAAGAACCGTCTGTGGCTGAGACTCGGTGAACTTACGTTTGTGAGCAGACATAGTGGAAGGTGAGGAAACCATTGCGGAAGAATCCCCCATGATTACCGGCGTCTCCGATGGCGCGCTCCTCCCTTGTGGGGGCCCTCACCGAGGGCACACCCGCCTTAGGTGATTGTTCACACCTCAGGTCACACCTCCCGACAAACGGACGGAGGGACCAATCGGCACTTTCGGAAGGTATCAGCTCGGGTAATCACCCCTCCCTGGGCCTGGCCGTTACCAGGGGGTACGTACGTGTCCTACCTGTCTACCCGAGGCGGGGAATTACGCGTTACCCCGTCACCGGCTACGCATGGAAGTGCGTGGGTCGGCCTTCAGACACGCACAGGGAGGAAAAAAGAGAAAGGGAAAGGAAAGAAAAGGGGGTCTCAAACGCCGCAGCGGAGAAAAGGGCAAGGAGAAGAGGGAAGGAAAAGAGAAGGACAGAGGAAGGACGAGGACTTGCAAGTGTAAAAGCAAGGAATTTGGAACAGTTTCGAGCGTCCGTCTCTGGACGTAGGCACAAACCATACTCCCAGAGGGGGAGAAAGGGAAGGAAAGAGCCAGAGGTGAGGGGGGGGGGGGCGAAGATGGGGGACGGGGAGAGATGCGGAAAGGGAAGGGAAGGTATGCAGCCCGGAAAGGAAGGAGGGCCACATTAGCTCGGGGTCCCGTGCTCGCTACGCACGTGTCCACAAAAGAGTTGTGGACCCCCTGGGGGTTAGCTGCAGACTGTAAGATCTATTGCTGAGTAGGTTCCTTGGGGTGTACTGAAATTTGTTGCAGCTCCATTGTTAATGAGACAGACTTCCAGTTTTGAAATTAATTGTTCTATTCCTTCACCCTTGCTAGGTGTGGTTTCCCTGCACCCCTCCCACAAAAAGACTGGCTACAATGCTGGGTGTTGGGCGAATGCTGGGTATTATCAAGTGAGCTTACTGGTATGGCCCACAGTTTAGTAAAAACATTTGAGAAGGTGGTCAAACCCAGATGTGGAGACTAAGCACAAGTTAACCGAGATAAGTGGTGTCAAAACGAACACTGTGGAAAATGTCATAACTGATGCCCAACGAAAAAGTTAAACTGTCATCAGGAAATCTGACCTAGAGCGTTAAGTCTGAGGAAAGATATAGTATGATATTGTAGAACAGGAAAGGAAGACTCACTATAATAGCTTGAGGCCTCATGCTCCCCAAACATGTACTCACAGAACAGTTGTGAGCTTCCTGGGGTGGAGGTGTTTTTAATTTACCATAGTGTTACCACAAGCAGCTAGAGATACAGACGTTCTCCCAGACAAGTACATTTACCTGTATAAGCCTTATACAACTGATGTGCAGCAGGTGCACCAGAGGTTCCCCATTAACAACTGCTTCAGCCCAATAACCATCCACCTAATCAGCACATAACAAGCACTGAGGGTTTTTGTAAAGAGATTTGCACCATTCTCTCAACTGGGAGGTTAAACCACAACCTCTGCTTCCTGTAACGAACAATGTTCCACCATTGTGCCACGTGGTAGTCACTGAGCTGCCACATGGTAGTCACTGAGGCATCCACTGAGCCTATGATTACAAAGAACTGGCAGCACTCACCAGTGCTCAGTTTGGGAAATCCAGATACATCACACTTCAACCCAGCCAACGTGAACTGAGGTTCCCAAGTTGTTCACCATTTGGCACAACCCAGGAGGCACGTGGGTTACCTAATGACAAAGACATGGTAGGTGCACACCATTATGCCATTTCTAATCTTCTGCTTACTAGTTAAGTATCTGACAGCGACTCAGAACTTGTATGAATGATTACACACTGTCCTAGGGACAATAGGAATGTAACTTACATTAAGCTGAACTGTACATGAGTTACATTTTACATCTCAAGAATGAACAGTTCACAATTTTACACCTTTACATGTGTGGCTCTCTTTAAGAATGATAATAACAGGAACTTACCCATAAGGAATTGCAGGTTCGTCTCTCAGACGTCCAGTTCCTATAATGGTAAAAAGAAACAAAATCAGACATTGCAGAATCAAATTTCGAGGGGGCATTTTCAGTAGATATCATAAAAATCTTCAAATGTAAATGACTAATGTTTATAAAAGTTCATTGCATGTGTAGCCTTTGCTCCTCAAGATGCTACAATTATTCATAGTTTTAGCTATGCTGGAGAGTTTTTGGCTGGTAGTATAGCAAGAGCAATATGCTGCTTTCCTCACACTCACAATTTAAATTTTATTTCTCAACAATATATTACTTAGTTGTCCAGACCTAATTGGGCACTCCAGTAACTGTGTTCAAAAACTGTAAACATAGGCACCTGCGGCCATAGTCGCAGTCAATAAAATTATTCTGGGTTTGAGGCCACATTGTCAACTATAAAATTCCTATGTTTCGGCAACTATTGCAAGACGCTTTCCTCAGGGTGTATTGTTAACTGCTGAATAAGCACTAGTTTGTTTACTTACATACTACAGAAGAGTGCTGTCATTGGATATGAGCATGAGGAAGAAGGGTGAAGGTGTTCTTTTATACTGGTCTTCACACTGCATGTTGTCATTGGCAGAAATAGGCATTTTCCACAAAAGTTTCCTTTATTGCTTGCCATTAGTGGGAATCGGCAAAAAGGAAACTGAGCAGTGACTGCAGCATAGCGTTGTTGACTGAAATTAAATGATCGTATGCCATTGTTGGCCGGGAGGCCCCATGCGGGGAAGTTCGGCCGCCGTATAGCAAGTCCTTGTTAGTTGACGCCACTTCGGCAACTCGCGAGTCAATGATGATGAAAGACACACAATACCCAGTCATCACGAGGCAGAGAAAATCCCTGACCCCACCGGGAATCGAACCCGGGACCCCGTGCGCGGGAAGCGAGAACGCTACCGCAAGACCACGAGCTGCGGACAGCGTTGTTGACCAATTGCCTAGTATCGAATAGGGCATGTCAGCACTCTGTGTACCCTCCGCTGCTGTGGCCCACTGCGCACCTGTTGCTTTGCGAGAGCTGTTCTTCGGCAAAGCTGTCACTGCTGGCAGCCAAGACACTGGAAGTCAGTACCCGTCTTCTCTATTCATATTGTCTGGTTGCTTGGCTATTACTATAACCTCTCTGATCTACCTCCTCAAACTAAACGGCTGTTTCGTCAGTACGTGGGCCTCTTGATATTTGATCTTCATCCTGCACTGTTCCTGGTGTTCTGCCACCGCTGATTTGTTGTATTGTTTGAGATGGATATATCTTTCGTGTTCAGATAACATTGTGCTTATTCGTCACCCAGTCTCACCTCCGCTCCACATTCACATCCAATTTCATGAACTCCAGCAGAATGAAATTTGTCAATTGTATCTTTTGTCAAGCTCAGACTGTCTTATTTTGTTGTTGCTATGAAAAATTGGCTTAATACCTGCCCGACAGAGTTTTGCCCAACGTTCAGTAACCCCTTGTGCGTATGTTAGCAGGATGGTGTTCCGTGCTTTGTTATGCGTTTTCCTATTGCCCTCCTCCTCCGGTGCCATAGTTTTACGTATCATCCTCATGTCATAGCCACTAGCTCCAAATATGGACCTGAGGCTCTGTAGTTCAGCTTTGAGATTGTGTTCATCACTGATCCTGTAGGCTCTCTTCGTTAAAGTTTGCAGGG
Source organism: Schistocerca serialis cubense (assembly GCF_023864345.2). NCBI lineage: Eukaryota > Metazoa > Arthropoda > Insecta > Orthoptera > Acrididae > Schistocerca > Schistocerca serialis. The sequence goes on from NC_064640.1 coordinate 523,215,473, forward strand.
CCCATTTCTTTTGTGTAGGATGGTGGTGGGAGGATGCATGCAGGTACCTGTCTGTGTTGGTGGGCTTCCTATAAACTCTTCCTGTCGGGCTTATGGTAAACTTCTACATCGAGAAAAGGCAATACACAGTTCTTTTGTGTCTCCATGATAAAGCGAACTTTGCTGTGCTGCTGATTGACATGTTGGTGGAAGTTTTGAAGCTCTTCTTCTCTGTGTGGCCAGATGACAAAGGTGAGTGAACCCATTTAGCATAAACTTCAAGGTGATCCAACAGCCATGATAATGAAATAGATGCAAGCGCTGCTGAAGCAAACTAGGATGAATTTTGACACAGCCTGAAGACTCATTCCACAAGTGCCATAGGCACCAAGAATATATGGTGTACCAAAGGTCCACAAAGAAGCCTTTCCTTTACAGCCTATAATGAGTAGTATTAACTTACCAACCTACAAACTAGCAAAAGAATTGGCTCCGAAGCTTAGATGTCTACTGAGCCATACAGGTTCATACATCAAGGACTCCACACACTTTGTAGCACTTCTGAAAGAAAAGCGTGTCTCAGGAACAGATCTGATGAGGGTATGGATCTGATGGTCAGTTTTGATGTGAAGTATCTATTCACGAATGTATCCGTGATGAACACCGTGAACATCTTAGAGGAACGCATGGCATCTCATATCTACGAGCTAGTGCACCACTGTTTGATGACCACCTACTTCAGGTGGAAAGGGGATTTCTATAAGCACACTGACAGTGTAGTTATGGGTTCCCCTCTATTGCCTGTTGCAGCAGACATTTTTATGCAAGCATTCGAAGAAACAGCACTCCAGTCTGCACAATTACGGTCAGAATGCTGGCTACAATACGTTGATGACACCTTTGTCATCTGGACACGTGAAGAAGAAGAGCTTCCGAACTTCCAGCAACATCTCAATCAGCAGCACAGCAAAATTCACTTTATCATGGAGATACGAAAGAACGGTGTATTGCCTTTTCTCGGTGTAGAAGTTTACCATAAGCCTGACGGAAAGAGTTTATAGGAAGGCCACCAACACAGACAGGTACCTGTATGCATCCTCCCACCACCATCCTATGCAAAAGAAATGGGCCCTGCAAACTTTAACCAAGAGAGCTTACAGGAGCAGCGATGAACACAATCTCAAAGCTGAACTATAGAACCTCAGGTCCATTTTTGAAGCTAATGGCTATGACATGAGGATGATATGTAAAACTATGGCGCTGAAGGAGGGGAAGAATAGGGTAATGCAGAACGAAGCACAGAACACCGTCCTGCTACCATACGTACAAGGGGTTACTGAACGTTTGGGCAAAATTCTGTCGGGCAGGTATTAAGCCAATTTTTCATAGCAACAACAAAATAAAAGACATTGTGGGTTCGACGAAAGATACAACTGACAAGTTTCATGCCACCGGAGTTTATGAAATCAGGTGTGAATGAGGACTGGTGTATTTAGATGAGACTGGACAGCCAATAAGCACAAGGTTATCTAAACACGAGAGAGATATCCATCTCAAACAATACAGCAGATCAGTGGTGGCAGAACACCAGGAACAGTGCAGGATAAAGATCAAATATCGAGAGGCCCACGTACTGACAAAACAGCTGTTTAGTTTGAGGAGGTAGATTAGAGAGGCTATAGAAATAGCCAAGCAACCAGACAACATGAATAGAGAAGACGGGTACAGACTTCCAGCATCTTGGCTGCTAGCAGTGACAGCTTTGCTGAAGAACAGCTCTCGCAAAGCAACAGGTGCACAGTGGGCCACAGCAGCACAGGGCACACAGAGTGCTGACATGCCCTAGTCGATACTAGGCAGTTAACAAACAACACTATGCTCCAGTCACCACTCAGTTTCCTTTTTTCCAACTTCCATCACGGCAAGCATTAAAGGAAATTCCAATGGAGAACACCTATTTCCACCAATGACAACACGCAATGCAAAGACCAATAAAAGAACACCTATATTCTTCTTCCTCGCACTCATATCCAATGACAGCACTCCTCCATAGTGTATAAGTAAACAAACTAGTGCATGTCATTCAGCAGTTAGCAATACAACCTGAGGAAGGTGTCTTGCAATAGTTGCCAAAACATCACAATTTTAGAGTTGACAATGCGGCCTCCAACCCAGAAGAATTTATTGACTGTGTTCAAAACTGTTAGTCAAATCAGATGAATGAGATCTCTCAGCTTCATTTCGGCAAGAGAGACAGTGGGACAATACTGACACTCATTTTTTATACAACTGAGTAGGTGAGTTTGGATGTGTCTCATGCCACAAGAATGAAATTTTATAGAAGATACAAAAAATGTATTATATCCCAGAGCACTGATCACTACCTCTGAGGTTCACACTGCTCCAAGAGGCCCGGTCATCAGCCATGACAACATACTTCTGCACTGAGCTAGTGCACTGAGGATCGCCCATTCACTGAAGGGGTCATTGTAATCATGGTGGGAAACTGATTAGGGTTTAATGGAGCATATAAAAAATCACTATTGAACATTGCATACTCCAACTTCTCAAATATATATATATATAAAATCTCCCAGCATCCCTTTTTGTTATGTATTACGTAACATGCCTTTGCTAATGTTCTTTTTGATCAGATTTGTCTCTCTTGACCACCGCAGTACAAGTTTCCTACAGGGAAAAGGGAGGGGGGGGGGGGGGGGGGACTGTCCCTGAGAAGGCTGAAATTCTCTTTTCTGCTGCATGTAAAACAGATTTAGAGATACACTGTACTGCATTGTCAGTTCCAGTCTGATGATCAGGGAGTAAGTTTTACTTTGAAGCTAACTTTGCCTTTCACAATATCAAGTGTTATGGGTAAAATGTATAGAAGGTTACTTATCAATGTATAAAGCAGGTAATAAAGAACACTCGATTCTGTGCTTGTCACAATGCGCACTTGCTCATGTACACATCCTCATCATTCAAGCTATTACACATTTTACATAAAATACTACTTAGTTGGATACAAGAGTACAATTTTCCCCAGATACAGGAGGCTGCATGACCACTAACTTATAATTGTGGATAGAGCCAGATATTCCACTACACGTAAAATTTGTAATATAACAACTCGGGAGTAGTCCCAATTCCTTGCAAAATTTCAATACCCACACTACACTTATCCCATCACTACTTACAACAGAGAAAATGTCTCCAACTAAGCCACTTAATGTTCTGTCATTAGCATTCAAATATTCTGCAGATTACAAGCTAGAACAACCTCATTTTGTTTGGTGACTCGCTGGTGGTATGCCATTGTTGAATGGTGGATTTGACTGCCTTTATTTCATTATCACTTATTTATAGGCACACACTTTTCAGACATTTACATGACCATTCTTCTCACAAATAGCACTAATACAAGGGGACCTTTCCATAACATCATTGTATTTTCTTCACATGTCCATTTGGCTGAGAAATTTGAAATCTTGTTGCTGTTGATTCACACGGCTGTTAAGTGTTCCTGCAAAATAGTGCCTCTTTAACCTACTTCTGCAGAAAGAAGAAATGTGTCCTGGGTACTTTCTCTGAAGGGTACATTCTTTGCACACTCAAGAGTGCACAGCACGTCACAGCAGATACGAAAAATCATTGTACAGGCGCATGTCATCTGCTTGAAAGTCACATGGACGACATGTAACACTACATGAAGACATTGGATTCTAAGATGTGTGAAATGATGAAACAGCAGCCAAATAAGTCCCCTTGCTTGGAGTCATCTGTGTGAATCACTGTCACAACATGCAGTTGCATTTATGCTGTTAAAATTTGTTGTATTTGTCATGTAAAAGTAATTTATTATTTATCCTGTGTCTCTTCATTATCTAAATTGGTTGCTTGCTCCAACACTGCAGGAGAAATATTTACTAAATAATCCTCCACTATGAACCATTTCACTCACATCCCTAATGGTGTTGTGGTTTGTGGGTATTTATAGTCGCTCTGATACAGGTTGATCAATGACAGTAGACAGCAGACACTTTGGGTTACTAGGCGTTAGAGCCATTCTGTATGGTCAGAAGGTACAATGAGATAGTTACTGGCAACTCAGTAGCTTTCATGCAAAGGCTACAGGTAGGGCATGTCGTATAAGCTCCTGTTGCCAGCCTGATAGCTGCATGGTGTACCACTTATAGCATCTTCAGAAACAAAGTTTAGGCTGAACTCTCTCTCTCTCTCTCTCTCTCTCTCTCTCTCTCTCTCTTTTTTGAGGCACCAACAGTTCACCCAGGACCAGGTAAACACTTTACAGAAGTGTTATAGACAGAACCTAAACACACTCCAGACCTGTGCATTGAGATACCGCAATGTCTAGTACTTTAAGTAATTACAGTTTATGGTTCCACAAGTATGGTAAGCATGCTAGATCCAAGAACCTAAATGATGGTTAAAATAAAGACTGATGCCAACAAAAAAGTCATTGTACTTCATTAAAATTATGACAAAGTGATTAAAATGTACCAAAACTGATTTATCATAAAAAACCAACAACCTGTCATTTTATCCTTTCATCAAACACCTCTAAACGAGAATAGTGAATGCTTGTTTGGGAAAGGAGCAGTAAATAACTTGATAACCTGCAAACCAAGAATTTTTGCCAGATCCTTCACTGTGTCAAATATACTGTTAACAGAAATTACAGAAATAATAACATTTACTAAGATTGGTCTGCAATGGATTTGAATAAAATCTGCCACAGAAGCCCCAGTTGTGAATCTGGCCAAGTATGTAGTATTTTCATGTAGTATCTTAAGTCTTAGTCAAAAACACATCTAAGAGGTGCTACCTGTCTCTAATAGCTCAATATAAAGCCATCTCTAGTAGGATCTGGCCATTCAGGAAGTACAAAGCTGTCCCCAAGTCAATCTCCAGATCACTTTCCTTTATTTCCACATGATCATTTTCAGACAAGCTGCCCATTTTCAGATCTATCATTCAAAAAAAAAAATTAAAACTGTTTCAAATTACAAATAGTTTAAGATTTATGTTTAAAAAGTTTCAAAATTCATCAGAAATCAGTTACAGTATAACAGCTGTGCAATATACCATTCGTTACAGTAAACAGTGTAGCCTGTCTACTGCAGAACTGAAAGTGCACTGTCATAACCAGTAGCTCAATGTACCTCTATAAATATTCTGAGAGACCAGATTGGTGCAACAGCTACAACGGTGAAAAGTGCAAAGTGTTGACTGATGTAATTCGTGAAAATGCTCACAAGTATAACATGTTGATTTAGAATTTAACAGCATTATTTTTTGAAAGACCTTTATAGCACAAAAATAAAAAACTAAAAAAAAATTATAAGCATTGTAACTGGTGTGAAGTCTGTAGCACTCTTCACTGCCCTCCACGAACTGATACAATATGTAAAAGATGTTCATAAATGTAGCTTATTAAAACATAAATGAGGAGATTAATATTATTAAAAACTTTAAAAGAGCTTTAAACCTTCCAAAAATATCTTCTCCTCCTGCCAATTGGTGATCCTAGAGGCAGTGGTGCTCAAAAGTGCCTTCTGTGGACGGAAATAATTCATACATGTTCCTAAGTATAATATATAAAACATAATGTGCTACATTTAGGAACATCTTTTATGTATCATATCAGTCCATGGAGGGTACTTCTGAGCACTACAGACTGCACACCAGTTAGGATCCCAACACAATTTCTTTTAATTTTTGTAACTGTTTTATAAAGTTTTCTCAAAATCCCATAGCAGTGTTTCACGCTATACTTAGGAGCATTTTCATGAACTGAAAAAAAGAAAAGAAAAATTATATATACGTTATAAAGCCACAGCAGGCTAGTGTATGGCTAGTTATGACAGTGAACTTTCTGTTCCATATTTGACAGATTACTCTGCAACTGTAACAAATGGTATGTTGCACAAATGTTATATTTTAACTAATTTCTTAAGAATTTTGAAGCTTTCTAAACATGAATCTTAAACCATTTGTAATTTGAACTAACTGTAATTAAAAGAAAATATTGTAACACATATGAAGATAGACAGCTAGTGCCAAATTGCTCATGTGGACATAAAGGGAAGTGATCTGGAGACTCAATTGGGATAGTTTTACATAAGTAACGATCGCGGACACTCCCTGACGACAAATATGTCTAGTTTTGGCACACTGGAAATGACGAAGGAATCTCCTCCTCTTCAATACCCATATTAGGTAGTAGTTCATCATTCTCTCGAGGATCTTACCTACAAAGCTTATACCTATGCAGTAGATAAGATGTGGGGGATCCTCTTGATTCTTTACATAACTGACACCACACTGTGTGCATAATACCTAATATTTGGTCCTGCAGCTATAAACTTCAACAGAAAAGGTATTTTACAGTTCCCACATTGACAAAGGACAGTTAAATTCTTCTCAGTTGTTTTGTCTGAAATCCAACTGCTCCCTCTCTGCAGTTTCTTTCTGACCTAGGAACATTGGATCTTTGTTGCAATCATACATTATTTATTCAGGAAAGTCACTGAGCTACACAGCCTGTTTTTATTTTTGAAATAAACAATTTATTTTGTAATTTTTCACTATTAGCTAATTTCACCCCCCACCCCCTTCCTTTTGCATTTTCAAGTTACAAATGATAAAATGCAACCCTTATGCGGTCTTTGTCAATGTGCCAGCATCAGCCACATTATATCCATTGGTTAACATTTAAAGTAAAACTGCACAAGTCACATGAACCAACAGATTTAGTGTGGCTGATGCTATCATGGTGACGAAGACCCACAGAAGGGTTGCATTTTATCATTTTACTGATGAAGTTCGCATCTGCGTAGCTTGACAATTTCCAAAGGGCACAAAATTAGCTAGTTGCAAAAAATCATAAAATAAATTGTTTATTTCAAAAATAAAACCAGCCCACAGCAGGACAATGACTTACACGAAGAAATTTTTAGCAGCTTTGGATCCATATATAAAGATGACTATGTTATTTAATGGTAGTATTTAGTAACTGCCTGTGTTATGCAAGATGTAGAAGTTAAAACCCCCCATTATTATGACAGAGTGATGTGCTGATCTGCTCTATCAGAGATCCTCCAGATTGACTTTGAAACTAATGTCTGTTGTGTAGCAATCAGTGAAATTTACAAACTCCTGCTTTGAGCTCTTGCTGCTCTCAGTAATTATACACCAAGCTTTAACCATTATAACCAGAAAGGCTAACAGGGTCTTTCTATGTGGTCTGGACTTTAACCTTCACAGTGGTACCTGACAGTTCCTGATTTTACAATAACATTCACTATTTCACTAGGCAGCAGATGGTCCCTAAGTGTAACCTGAGGTCTTCAGTATGGATGCATTTGTTGCATGTTTTATCAACTTAACATGTTCAGCTTGGTCTTGGGTGTTGTATGTGTGTCCAAATCCAGCTGTCTGGATGTTCATTCTATTAACTACCAATTTTGGATCACTTTCTTACAGGGTCTCTTCTGTCTGTGAAGTGTACCCAGATGTGAAAGTTGCTGCAGGAGTTAAGATCAGTGTCCACTTCCAACTTAATAATATCAGTGATGACAAGCAAACAGAAAAAAAGGGTCAACAGCCAGTAACGTCCCTGTAGCTAAGTGAAATGCCTGATACAATGAGGCTCTTCATAACTCAAGACCTGAGGCAGGGGATTTGGAGCCCTGACGTGTATTAAAATCCTCAATATGTAGGGATGGCCAGAGGTATTCCCTAACAAGGTCTGCAAGAGTCTCTTTTCATGTGGGACATATGGAGGGAAACACAGTCATAGGTGGTGATTAACAGTGGGTGATGCAGTCATGAAATCTACTGCCTGCCAGCTGGTTGTGAATGAAACAGGTGAAGTGTGATAAGTATTACTAATTTATAACACCACCACACCCTTAGTCTTGCCATCATAAAGCTATTCTTTCCTACCAAGATTGTAGCTTCCTCGCACAAGTGCATCAGATTTTTCAAGTATCTCTCCTATTGACAGTAATTTTTTTTTTCTTCAGTGCAGAGTTTAAGCTCCTCCCTGTGATTTCCGAATGAGTAAATTCCAGTGAATCATCAAAGCCATTATTCAGTTTTAGCAACCCATTTCTCTCAGACATGATGATATGCATCAAGTAAGTAAAAACAGTAGTTTAACATTTTGATTCCTCTACAGTATTACAAACTGGCACAACACTCTTTTTTTAAGTAATACTGGGGGAGTTAATTTTACAGTTGATGGCACCACTACAGCTCTGGCCACTATCCACATTACAACAGTTTTGCAGCAACCTAACACAAAGGGACAGGGGCAGTGTTGCATCAATGTCACAATGTGATGCTACAGCCAGACAGGGAGGCACAATTTATATATGCCTATACAGCCACCAAGGAATTGAGCACATGGCTGTTGTGCTGTCCACAAAAGTGTCAATCAAGCCAGCAGTCAAAATAACCGGTCGGCCGCCTCACACTGTCTGATCGAACTGATAGGTCGGATCCTCCTCCTGTTCTGCATCTGCTGTTCTGTGCCATCCACCATGCATACACCGAGGTCCGAGTTTCAGAGCTGCCTACTGCTCCTGTACTATGGTTACAGCCTGCAACATAAGCCAAATTGTGAGGCACTAGACAGTGCCTCACAATTTGGCTTATGTTGCAGGCTGTAACCATAGTACAGGAGCAGTAGGCAGCTCTGAACTTTGTCAGCTGCCTTCATCAGTAAGTCAGCATATGCTGCGACAAGAGTAGAGTCGTGTCAGTCACTGATACACCTTGCGCTATCACACAGACAAGCACCACAGCGCAGCCTTGCATCACTTGAGCCACAGATCGACACCTCATCCTGCCCATGGCATGTGGATGCCTACCTTTCCCCAGCAAAAGTGTTTGACATCCTGTGGTTAACAAAACATTTGTACCCAGCTGCTGGCATCTTGCTGCATGTTTCCTGTCCTCTACAACTGCCATTTGAAGCCAGAACACTTGGGTAGAGAGCAGCCTTGCCAGCCTGAGAGCAGAAGAACGGCTCCCCCACCCCTTCCAGTAGTGGCCCTACAAAACCAGACTTCTACAATGTAAGCAACGTTGTCCACAACATTGCCTTCACCATCAGACAAGGCAAGTGCTGGGAAATCTGATGGTTTTACTGTGACTTTAAATTCCTGAGATGGAATGTTCTTGACAATCCCTGCAGCACAGTGGATGAGTGACAGAAATTTACATATTTCCACAGAGATGTACACAATTACTTTCCTTCATTTACCTTTGATCCCCATCTTCCACACGTAACTTGACCTTAACAATAAATTCATGTATGTCCAAAGTTTTAGAGTTTAAACTAATTACAGAGTTTGGCAATCACAGTCTATCTTTGAAGTTCTTAAACACCAGTTGTAAACTTGCTTTGACATAAGTCTTTCAGTGCTTTGTGAAATTCTTCACACAGTATAGTATCTCCCTTCTCATCTTCCTCTATGTCCTCTTCCATTTCCATAATATTGCCCCCAAGTACATCTCCCTTGTTCAGACCCCCTATATACTCCCTCCATCTTTTTTGCTTTTCCTGCTTACCATCTGAGCTCTTGATATTCATACAGGTGGTTCTCTTTTCTCCAAAAGGCATCTTCAATTTTTCTGTAGGTGGCATCTATCTTACGCCGTAGTGATATATGCTTCTAGATTCTTATATCTGTACTCTAGCCATTCTTGCGTAGATATTTTCCACTTCCTGTCAATCTCATTTTTTTGATGTTTGTATTCCCTTTTGCCTGCTTCATTTATTGCATTTTTATATTTCCTCCTTTCATCGATTAAATTCAGTATCTCATGTGTTACTTGAGGATTTCTACTAGCCCTCGTCTTTTTGCCTACTTAATTCTTGCTTCCTTCACTATTTCATCTCTCGAAGCTACCCATTATTCTTCTATTGTATTCCTGTTCTTGTCAATTATTCCCTAATGCTCTCTCTGAAACCCTCTACAACATCTGGTTCTTTCAGTTTATCCAGGTCCAATCTTAAATTCTTGCCTTTTTGCAGTTTCTTCAATTTAATCTGCAGTTCATAACCAATAAATTGTGGTTGGAGTCTACATGTGCCCCTGGAAAAGTCTTAAATTTTAAAGTCTGGTTCCTAAATATCTTGTCTAACCATTATATAATCAATCTGAAACTTTCTGGTACCTCCGGATCTCTTCCACGTATACAACGTTCACACATGATTCTTAAACCAAGTGTTAGCTATGATTAAATTAGGTTCTGTACAAAATTCGATTAAGTGACTTCCTCTTTCATGCCGTTTCCCCAGCCTATATTCATCTACTACTTTTCCTTATCTTCCTTTTCCTACTATAGAATTCCAGTCCCCCAGGGCTATTAAATCTTTGGCTTCCTTAATTATCTGAATAATTTCTTTTATCTCATCATACATTTCCTCAATCTCCTCATCTGCGGAACTAGTTGGCCTAGAAACTTGTATGGTAGGTATGGGCTTCATGTCTATCTTCGCTACAATAACGCATTCACTATACTGTTCATGTCCGCAGCTCGTGGTCTCACAGTAGCATTCTCATTTTCTGAGCACAGGATCCCGGGTTCAATTCCTGGCGCGGTCAGGGATTTTCACCTGCACCGAGATGACTGGGTCGTCGTCGTCGTCGTCGTCGTCGTCGTCATCACGGTCGGAGGAAGACAATGGCAAACCAACTCAGGACCTTGCCTAGTACGGCGGTGTGGGTCTCCTGCATTGTTCCCCTACGCCCTTTCAAGAAGCATGTGACTTCCTTTCCATGTCCATACTGTTCATAGTAGCTTATCTGCATTCCTATTTTTTTTTTCTTCTCATTATTAAACCGACTCCCGTGTTACCCCTAATTGATTTTGTATTTATAACCCAGTATTCATCTGACCAGAAGTCCTGTTTATCTTGCCACCGAACTTCACCCTTTTTAAATTTTCTAACCTACTTGCCCAATTAAGGGATCTGACATTGCATGCTCCGATCGGTAGAACACCAGTTTTGTTTCTCCTGATAATGACGTCCTCCTGAGTAGTCCCCCTCTGGAGATCTGAATGGGAGACCATTTTACCTCCGGAATATTTTACCCAAGAGAATTCCATCTTAACAAATACCCCTCAGTTGTGGTTGCATCTACGGTACGGCTATCTGTATCACTAAGGCACACAAGCCTTTCCACCAGTGGCAGGGTCTATGGATGAGTATAAACTTAATTTTCTCTCTAAAAACATCTCACCTCCACCACCTCCCCCCCCCCCCTCGAGAGGGGAGAAGGGGAAGGTTTTTGCACTTCAGTAAACCTGCGAGTTGCCAGTGACAGTCTTAACACTGTCAGGGTTACCATTGTAGGACAGCCGTAGCAGATGGTCAAGAGAAACTATGTTCCACACCATAGGGATTCTGCCTTTCACAGGCAGTGTTCTTATTGTGTGAGATAACCAGGTGCAATTCATGATCTTTCCTCACAGTTCCAGTTTTGCTACTCGGGAAGCAAAATAACTGATGATGGTCGAAGTAGGGAGGATATAAAATGTAGATTGGCAATGGCAAGAAAAGCATTTCTAATGAAGAGAAATTTGTTAACATCAAATATAGATTTAAGTGTCAGGAAGACCTTCCTGAAAGTATGTGTAAGGAGTGTAACCATGTATGGAAGTGAAACATGGACGATAAAAATCACAAGTGGACCCCAAGAGATGAATACAGTAAGCAGATTCAGAGGGAAGTAGGTTGCAGTAGTTATTTGGAGACGGAGCTCGCATAGGATAGAGTAGCATGGAAAGCTGCAGCAAACCAGTCTTTGGACTGAAGATCATAATAATAACAACAGTTTAACACTATCTGTGCAAATCCAAGTCCTGGCTTTCCGAAGAGGTTGTACAGTAGAAATAACTTGCCATGTCTAGACAACTACTTGTGTCTTTATGAGTATTCCACTGTTCCATGTGGCTATCAGATGAACTGTTGTACTTTTGCCTGAAATCCCATCTACTAGTACCTACTTTTTCATGAATGAGGTTGTGACAGTCCTTCACCTGCTGATCAGTATATGTTGTATAAATTCCACTGGAGGATGACGTCATCATGAGTATAGGGTAGTTATAGTAACGCATAGCCACGCAGAGAGAATATTATGTTGTCAGCCAGGTGCCGCACCAACACTGAGGTGGGTCATCACAGTGCAGGAGATAGCCGTGTGTCACCCAAGCATGGCCAATGCGAAGCCAGCAGGGAACCACAGAGTCCCTGCGAGAGGCCCACATGGGGGACTGCCACACATTTATTGTCTCCTTAATGGCACACAATTTGTTGTGCATGCTGAGGTTATGCCATTTCGTTTCCCAAAGCCGAAATACCTTGCGGCATAGTACTGAACGCAGGTCAGTTGCAGAGAAGCCGATCTCCATAAGCCTGTTTGGCCAGCCTGTCGGCAAGTTCGTTGCCTGGGATTCTGACGTGACCTGGGGCCCACTCAAACACCACTGAACGACAGGACCGTTCCAGGGCGTAGTTGGACTCCTGGTTGGTTGCTACCATAGGATGACGAGGGTAGCATTGGTCGATAGCTTGTAGGCTGCTCAAGGAGTCAGTACACAGAAGAAACGACTCCCCAGGACATGAACAGATGTGCTCAAGATTATGAGATATAGCCACCAGCTCGGCAGTGAAAACACTGCAGCTGTTAGACAAAGAATGCTGTTCAATATGTCCTCCATGGACATACACGAAGCCGACGTGATCATCGAGCCGTAGGTGTAAACCACTTCATGGCCCCGATACATGTCAACAATCAACAGGAAGTGGTAGCAGACAGTTGCTAGGTTAACCGAGTCCTTAGGGCCATGTGAAAGGTCCAGGTGAAGCCACGGCCTAGGTGTACACCATGGAGGTGTACGTGAATGGACTTCGTGTACTGGTTGTAAAAGCAAGGACTCCAGTTCGGAAAGAAGGGATTGGACACGAACAGCAATTTGAAACCCTGACCTGGGCTGCCGATGCGGGAGATGAACTGCCATGTGTGGGAAAAGGAGACGGTGACTCGGATGCGCAGAACTACAAACGTGTACAACGTAACTGGCCCGCAGTTGTGAACACCTAACCTGCAATGGAGGGACTCCAGCCTCCACAAGGACACTGGTCACCAGACTCATCCTAAAAGCTCCCGTCACTAGTCAAACGCCACAGTGATGCACTGGGTCAGTAAACGCAATGCTGAGGGCGCCGCCGAACCATAAGCCAGACTCCCATAGGCAAGGCGGGATTGAACAAGGCACTCCCTGTATGCGCCACTCAGAACATCAGTACTGGTGGAGCAATACGAAGGGCCTAAGTCGTCTGCATACAGAGAGGGTGAGACGAACGGACGGACAGCCCTCCAGTTGGTGCTACACAGTTAATGGCCACTAAAAAGAGAGATACACTCAACACAGAGCCCTGTGGGACCCCATTCTCCTGGATATGGGGGGAACTATGGGATGCACCAACTTGGACATGGAAAGTACAAAGCAACAAGAAATTTTGGCTAAAAATTGGGAGCAGGCCTCCGAGACCCCACTCGTATAATGTGGCAAGGATATGATGTCGCCAGGTGGTGTCATATATATTTTTCGTAAATAAAAAAAGAAAAAAAAAAGGGCAACAAGCTGTTGGCATCTGGAAAAGGCTGTTCAGATGACAGACTCGGACCCAACCCAACCGCAGACACATCATATGTTCCAGCAGCTTACAAAGAACGTTGGTGAGGCTGATGGGCTGACAGCTATCCACATCAGGTGGGTTTTTACTGGGTTTGAGCACCAAAATGATGGTGCTCTCCCACCACTGCGATGCAAATATGCCATCGCACCAGATCTGGTTGAAGATGATGAGATGTCCCTTGTAGGCAGATAAGAGATGTTTCATCACCTGACTGTGGATCCGATCTGGCCCAGGAGCAGTTTTAGGGCAATGTACAAGGGCAATGAGGAGCTCCTGCTCTGTAAATGTGGCATTATAGGATTCACTGTGGCGTGTAGTAAATGAGAGGACTTCCCCTTCCAGCTGCCATTTGAGAGTGCGAAAGGCTGGGGATAATTCTCTGATACAGAGGCTCAAGCATAGTGTTCAGCTTAGTGCTCAGCAATCACGTTTGCGTCGGTAGAGCAGCAATCACGTTTGCATCGGTAGATAACATGCCATTTATGTTAACGCAGGGAACACCTGTTGGGGTCTGGTACCCAAAAACACTTTTGATGTTTTCCCCAACTTGGGAATGTGATGTATGACACCCAATGGTTGAGACATATCTCTCTCAACACTCCTGTTTCCATCATTTGATAAGCTGCCGAACGCGGGCACGGAGCCGTTTCAAAGTTATGAGGTGCTCCAGGGAAGGGTGCCGCTTATGCTGCTGTAGAGCTTGCTGACACTCGATTGCTTCAGCGACTTCCGGTGACCACCAAGTGTCTGCCTTTCGCCCGGGGCACCCTAAAGAGTGAGTGATCGTGTTTTCTGCCACAGAAATGATTGTTGTAGTCACCTGCAAAACCATCACATCAATGTTACCGTGTTGGGGAGATTCAACAGTGACAGCTGAGGTGAAAGTTTCCCACTTGGTCTTATTTAAAGCCTATCTCGACAGGCGTCCGTAGGCCTGACACCAGGGCAGTGACAGGGAGATGGGGAAGTGGTTACTATCACACAGGTTGTCATGTGCTCTCCAGTGGATAGATGGGAGAAGTCCTGGGCTGCAGATTGATAAATCAATGGCTGAGCAGCTACCATGAGCCACACTGAAATGTGTGGCGGCCCCAGTATTTAAGAGGCAGAGGACGAACTGAGACAGTCAAGTTTTGACATCTCTGCCTCGCCCAGTAAGCACAGTGCCACCCCACAAGGGGTTATGGGCGTTAAAATCTCCCAAAAGTAGGAAAGGTTTAGGGAGTTGATCAACCAGTGCAATTAACACATTCAGGGATACTGCACCATCCGGAGGAAGATATACACTGCAGACAGTTATTTCCTACGTCATCGTCATTCTGACAGCCACAGCTTCAAGAGGGGTTTGAAGGGGCACAGTTTCTCTACAGACTGAGTGTAGGACATAGACGCAAACTCCACCTGACATTCAATTATTGTCACTATGGTTCCTGTAGTATCCCTTACAGCCACAGAGGGCAGGGATCCGCATTGGAGGGAACCAGGTTTCCTGGAGGGCACTGCAGAAAGCAGGTGCAAAGCTTAACAGTTTCCGTAGCTCAGCCAGGCAGCGGGAGAAACCGGCGCAATTTCACTAGACAATGACATCATCGTGAGACTGGGAAGGCATGTAACATTCAATGAGACAGATTACGCCGAAGGGTCACCTCATGCCACCTACTTTTTTCCTGAGCAGTCTATATCCATTGTGTCTGAGTCCGGCAAGATCTAGATCCTCAGCGGATGCCAGAATCTCCACCTCATCTGCCGATGCAGAGGTTGTAGGTAGTGGTGGTGTGGGTGCCACCACAATTCCCTTGGTCTTGGAGACCTTTTTCGATTCCTCTCGCTGCTCCTTGGGTTCCCCTAGCAGGGAAGAGTTCACTGATTTAGTCTCTGGGACTGAGGATGAGCGTGAAGCTCTACGACCAGCTGCTTTTGAGCTCTTCAGCCACTGGCAGGCGTCACCTTTCCCATTAGCAGAAACCTGGGAAGGGAGTGACCCAAGGTAGCCCTTCCTGGTGAGAGGAGCCGAAGAATACTTACGCTTCTTTGGCTGGGAAGTGGGGGCTGATTTCCCCAATCGTTGGGGTGAGGGGTGGGGGGGGGGAGGGAGGGGGGGGGGTTGCTCCTGAAGTAGGTGGTGTGGGAGCAACTGGGAGGGAAGTGGCCCCCCACCGTCAAGGGGGCAGATGTAGTCTTCTGGTTCTCAGAGGCGATAGGAATGCAAGGAACTGATGGGGCGACAACTGTTCTCGTAGCGGCAGCATAAGAGGAGGTCATAACCACAGAATGTAGGCACTCAAATTTCCTCTTAGCCTCAGTGTAGGTCAGTCGGTCCAGTGTCTTATATTCCATGATTATCCTCTCTTTCTGTAAACTCCTGCAGTCTGGCAAGCAAGGTGAATGATGCTCTCCGCAGTTGACACAGATGGGAGGAGGGGCACATGGAGTATTGGGATGTGATGGACATCCACAATCTCTACATATGACGCTGGAAATACAGCGGGAAGACATATGGCCGAACTTCCAGCACTTAAAGCACCGCACCGGGGGAGGTATATATGGCTTGACGCCACAGCGCTCCTTCTTGGGCAATGTGTCACCCTCGAAGGCCAAAATGAAGGCACCGGTGTCAACCTGATTATCCCTCGGACCCGACGGATGTGCCGGACGAAATGAACACCTCCCCACTCTGAATTGGCGTGCACCTCGCCGTAAGACTGCAAAAGAAGGTCCCTCTGGAATACAATACCCTGGACCATATATAAGCTCTTATGGGGTGTGACAGTAACAGAAACATCCCCCAACTTGTCGCAAGCGAGTAATGCCCTTGACTGGGCAGAAGCTGCTGTTTTTATCAAGACTGACCCAGAGCGCATTTTGGACAAGCCCTCCATCTCCCCAAACTTGTCCTCCAAATGCTCCACAAAAAACTGAGGCTTCGTGGACATGAAAGATTCCCCATCAACTCTCATACATACAAGGTACTGGGGCAAATAAACTTTACTGCCATCCTTGGCCTGGCATTCCTCCCATGGTGTGCCCAGAGAGGGGAATGATTTGAGGTCATATTTCTTAGCATTGAAGTTAGACTTTGCCCGCTTAGAGACTGCTGGCAGCAGACCACCAGCAAGACATGACATGCTACACTTCATGGCGTGTCATCTGCCGTGATGCCACCCACTCCGACCAGGTGCCCTCCCCATGGGCGCCACCCAGCCTCAGCAAGGGCCACCTGGCAGGATGCCCATTGCCGGGCATATTTGGGGAGTTAACAGCTCAGGCATCAGCAGAGCGATCCCTGTGTTGTCAGGGGACTACAACCAACAGGGTACATGGCGACCCCACCACAACAGACTGGTTACCGTGCTGGATATGAGGTGCAAAGAATTCCATGGTCCACGTCGGCACAGAAAACGACACTGCATAGTGGGTGGAGGATAATGCGCCCAGGAAGGTGTCCTCGTTCAAGAGATGGAGGATGAGCGGGACTGCAATGCCACGATGAGAAAGTGGGCTAAAGATCGCAATGCACGATGGACACAATGCACCATGTACAGCGCCCTTCCCCAACTGGCTCAGTCTTCGAGAACATTTTGAAAAATGGAGGTCAAACCCTACAGGGGACCATCACATAAAGGCCGAAACTTGTGGCACTCCTTTTAGTCACCTCTTATGACAGGCAGGAATACCTTGGGCCTATTCTAACCCCCAGACCCAAAGGGGGAGATGAGGAAGTCATAGTAGTTAATCATGCTCCTGAGTTTACAGTCTGTGTCACCTGCTTTGGTATAATATCAAGAAAGGTAGATTTTGGGTCAGGTAGAATATGAATATCCAGGTCCACCGTGCCTACTGGAATCTCCTTCAGCTTTGATTTCATCATCATCTTGTCTTTTGCACTTTAGGAGTGTCTGAGATCTGTGAATATATGTATGATTTAAGATCAGGACCATAAGGTGACTGACTCTATGGCCTGAGACCTGTAGTTTCTTCAACCACAGTAAGTGTCAGACTTCGAGTCCATGGTGTTTCAGGAGAGGCTTCCCTCTACCAGGGGACAGCAGAGGAGAGGAGTGCTTCTCCAGCTGAGGATGGGCGACTGCGATTCCCAATAGTGGTAAAATTGTGGATGATGAAATCGTCAACTCCATCAAATGCGTTTCATTCAAATGTGCCAATGGACTGTTGTCTCGAAGACAGCAAGGTTTTTTACACAACTGTTACAAAACTAGTCATCTTAACAACAAGGTGAAGATATCTGTGCTCCTAACATCGAAGCACAATTATCAGAGGTCTTGTGTTTTTAGATTAGTCATTCCTTCTTGCAAATGGGATTGATCAGCAAATGGGAGGCTTCCTGACAGTTTACATAAGTAGTAGGATGGACTCAAGGTGTGTCGTCATACTGAGTACTTCAAGAATTGCCGCAGGTACTACAGGTAGGTTCCCTGGCACTTGAGACAACATACTGCCAGAACATTATGACCGCCAACCTACTATCGATATAAACCCATCACCTGGTGAGGAATGACTGCTAGTCAAACACACAGTGCACGCAGTATCAGTAAGCATGCTGTCTGTATGTAGAATGTACAATGGGAAGGTGGGCAATTTATCTGAGTTTGACTACGGGAAGATTACGATGGCCCGGAGGCTCGGCACAAGCTTTTCGGAAACTGCACCACTTGTTGGGTGATCGAGGAGTGCTGTGGTGTCTTCAACACATGATTAAACCAGAGTGAAACTATGTCCAGACATCGCAGAGTTGAGCGGACACACCTCATTACAGATGCCGGCCGTCGTCAGCTGGGCAGACTGGTAAAACAGGACAGGCAGGAAACTATGGCACAGCTAACATCAGACTTTAATACTGGGCAGAGTACAAGTGTGTCTGAACACACAGTGCATTAAACACTCCTAATGATAGGCCTCCGTAGCCAACAACCGATGCATGTGCCAATGCTAACACCACAACATCGGCAGTTACGACTGAAATGGACATGTGACCATCAGCAATGGACACTGACACAGTGGCAGAGCATTGCATGGTCTGATGAATCCTGATACTGTCTTCATCATGCTGATGGGCACATGTCCTTTGTTTTCCAGGGAAACAGCTCCTTGACACCTGTGCTGTGGGATGGAGACAAGCAGGTGGCAGTTCCATTATGGTCTGGGGAACATTCACATGGGCTTCCATGGATCCAGTGGAGCTCACGCAAGGCACCATGACGGCCAAGGAGTCTTGAACACTAGTTGCAGACTACATACACCCCTCCACAACGATCATGTTTCCTCATGTCAGTGGCATTTTCCAACAAGAAAATATGCCATGTCACTAGGCCAGAAGTGAGATGGAGTGGTTAAAGGATCACAGTGGCTAGTTCCAACTGATAAGCCGCCCTCTGCCCCCTACTTGCAATATCTGAACCAAATTGAACACATCTGGGATGTGATTGAATGTGGTGTCGAGAGTACATCGTCCCCTTCCCGCAATTTACTAAAAATAGGTGACTTGCGTGTGCAAATGTGGTGCCAACTCCCTCCAGCAACCTACCAAGGCCTCACTACTTCCATGCCACGAGTTGCTGCTATTATCCATGCCAAAGGTGGACATACTGGCTCTAAGGTACATGGTCATAATGTTCTGGCTGATTAGTGTACAATGCAAGGTAACTAGCCCATTTATGGGGATGAGGAGCCCTGTGTGACACCATTCTCTTGGACCCTTGGGGAGTGGAGTGAAGTGCCAACTAACCTGGAACAACCGGTGGGATAAAAACTGCCAGATAATTTGTATGTGGCCTCTAATGCCCCATTCATGGAGGGAGCGTAAAATGTGATGATGCCAATCAGTGTCATATGCCTACCGCGTGTTTAAAAAAAAGACTGGAACAAGGTGGTGCATTCAGAAAAAACCTGCTAGACCGCTGCTTCCAACTTAAGTAGATGATCTGTAGCAAACTGTCCCTCCCGGAAACCACCCTGATGGGGGGGGGGGGGGGGGGGGGGGGGGGGGGGGGAACAAAAGGTCCAGAGAATTGAGAACCCAGCATAACCTGCAGGCAACCACACTTTCAAGCAGCTTACAGATCATGTTGGTCAGGCTAATTGGCCAAAAACTGCAAAGAGACATTGGGTTCTAGCCTGGCTTAAGGACTGGGGCAACTACGTTATCCCACTACTGCAAGGGGAACGCACATTGGAGACAAAAGCAGCTGAAGATCTTGAGGAAAAGTTGTCTTTGGGAAGCATTCAAGTGTTGGGTCATCTGTTTGGGAATTGAATCAAGGCCTGCGGCTGTGTCACGGGATGAGGCAAGAGCCTGAAGTAGTTTCTAGTCACTGAAGGGTTCATTATAGCATACAGATTTGTGGGTAGTGAAACTTAATGGGATGTCTTCAACTTGTCACTTCTGCAGAAGAAATGGAATTGGAAAGGAAGTGGACACTGATGCTGCCACAAAGGGGGTCCACAAGGTGTTCTGCAAGAATCGATGAATCAGCATAAAGACCACCCTGTAGGACAAGACCCAGAACAGCTGTTGATTGTTGGCAGTCTATGAGATCACGTAGCCCGGCCCACACCTCAGATTAAGAGGCACATGTCCCCACGTAGGAGACAGCTCAAATGGTTCTGAGCACTATGGGACTTAACATCTGAGGTCACCAGTCCCCTAGAACTTAGAACTACTTAAACCTAACTAACCTACGGACATCACACACATCCATGCCCGAGGCAGGATTCGAAACTGTGACCGTAGCAGTCGCGTGGTTCCAGACTGAAGGGCCTAGAACCGCTCGGCCACTGTGGCCAGCTGAGAAATAGCTCTCTCAGAAGTCCTTCTTACTGTGTTTGATTAGACAATGAGCCTCAGCATGAAGGACTTCCATCGTAATCATTTTACAGCTCGTTGACGATCCTGAATAGCTACTGCAAAGTCTTTGGTCCGCCACAGCACCAGCTGATGGTGGAGAGGACACAAAGAAAGGAAAATAACAGTTCCAGCACAGGATGATCACATCCTGAGACACCTTGCACAACCTCCTCTATACAATCTGACAGATGTGGCAGATGTAACAGCAGAGGCACACAAAGGCCAGTTGGCTCTGAAGTGCCCTATACTGTAGTCAATCTGTCTGGTGGGGGAAAGGAAACAACATCACCAGAATGTGGTCACTGTCACAAAGGTCGTCATGTAGTGAAGTCACAAGATTATGGGACAAGGTCATCAGATCGACAGCTGAAAAGGAGAACCATCACTGAGGACGTACAGATAATAATCTGTGGGAAGATGGTTAATTAGAAGGATCCTACCAAACAAAGTGGTACTCCCCCACAGGGGGTGGTGTGTGTTGAAGTACCGAAGTAGGAGAAAAGGGGGAAGGGGGGCAGAAGTCATTGCATTAATATGATCAATACACTGAAAATGGCAATTGCTGAGGTCAATTGCACCCACACCACAATTGTCCCCAACAGAGTACAAAGGGGAATCCATTCACTGATGACAGCTGTATGAACCAAAGTACAGACCCCTCTGGATGCACCCTCGGGACCAGAATGGTTCCAACCGAATGCATGTTAACCATAGGGCATTGGAGAAGCGTCATCATTGAAACTTGTTTCTTGGAGAGGAGGAGAGGATGGTTGGTTTGAAAGAGGGGGGATGAGGAAGGGACCAAACTGCTAGGTCATCAGTCCCTTGTTCTGGATAAAACAATGCCACAAGGGCGAGAATAAAATAAGCAAGACTGACAACACAAAACAGAGAGAAAGGAAAAACCACAAGAACGATGGAAGGGCAACAAACACTTAAATGGACAAAAGGGGAGAAGAAAACAACAGAAATGCAAGAAGCAGGTAAAAGATATTAAAACGACAAAACGGATTACCATGACTGGCTGACCATGAGAATACAAAGGAGAAGCCAGCCACTCTGCAACCCATTAAAACCTCCAACCTAAAAGCACATGGGTGGAGGACACAGAGGGACAGAGGACATGCACTAAAACTTATACAGAATAATAAAACCCACCCTCACAAATAAAACATAAGGGTCATTCCATATCAAATCATCCAATAAAAAATAAATTTTACACCCACCTCATTAGATTTTCATGAAATTTGGCTCAAATGGTTCTAATACCATCCTGACAACACCTGCAATTTTTTTTTTTTTTTGCTGTATTTCTTATAGGTTTTTTTAATAAATTTTTAAAGTTTTTATGTTTTGCGTTTTCCGAACCTTCGGAAATGGTAAATTTAATTTGTATTCAAAACTTTAAAATTGCTTATCTTAAAAACTCTTTTAGATAACACCATGAATTTTTGCAGCAAGTTTATTTATTATACATATTTGAAGATAAAAATGATACTATTAAAATATATTAATATTTTCTATGAAAAAAAATATATATGTTTTTAACGGATGTTTTGTTTTATAAGAATTGCAATATCTAGAGTCTCAGACCTGATAGAATGCTCAAATTTGTTTTAATTTACTCTTAAACATATAGGCTATTGATAAAACAAAAATAATGATGGCTTTTTAACACGTTTATTAATTATAGTAGATTACATTAGAATTATGTACAAAGATAGTGTACTTACGACACTTATGTACAGGGTCCGGCATAAAAAACTCCCCGATTACAAAGTAATGTGCAGCGGACAGTAGAAGGAGCAGAGTGGTGGGGGGCGCGTCGTTAAGTAGCTGCCTACGTGCCGTTTTTAGTGTACGCCATGGCGTGGTCTGGTGAACATCGTGCCTTCGTAGTGGAAGATTTTATTCAAAATGGCGAATCGCCTATTAATACTCAACGTGCTTTTCGCGTTCGCTTTGCGCTCTGACGACGGGACCCTGTTCCCGATAAGAAAACAATTTATTCTTGGGTTGCTAACTTTCATGAGACAGGTTCCACATTAAAAAGGAAACCACCTGGACGACCACGGACTGCAACAGGCCCCGGAAATGTTGATGCAGTTAGAGCTTCAGTTCAACAATCTCCTCGACGATCCGCTAAAAAGCATGCGGCAGCATTACGGATATCTGATCGAAGTGTGAGAAGAATCTTGCATCGAGATCTTAAAATGCATCCTTACAAAATTGTAACCACGCAGGAACTGAGTGAACGAGACTGTGGTGTCCGTGTAAGTTTGTGCCAAGACCTTCTTCGGAACATTCGTCCCAACGATATTGTGATTTTTTCTGATGAAGCACACTTTCACCTTGCCGGAACAGTGAACAGCCAAAATTGCAGGTACTGGTGTGAACACAATCCCCAAGAACTTCATCAACGACCACTTCATAGCCCTAAAGTAACAGTATGGTGTGCTGTTTACAATTCCGGAGTGATCGGTCCTTACTTTTTCGAAGAAAATTACAGGAATTTAACCGTCAACAGTGAACGCTATTGTGCCATGCTCCGCGACTTTCTCCAACCGCAACTAAGGGAGCTTTTTGGTGAAATAGAGAACGTGTGGTTCCAGCAAGATGGTGCTACTGCCCACACAGCGCGGCAGTCACTGGCATTGGTGAAGGAAATGTTTCCTGGACATGTGATCTCGTTGCGTGGAGACATTGGCTGGCCCCCATGATCGCCGGACTTAACGCCCTGTGATTTCTTTCATTGGGGCTATTTAAAAGCAAAAGTTTATGAACAACGTCCACAATCTTTACGAGCCCTGAAAGAAGCAATTACACAAGAGGTTGAAGCTATTCCACCTGAAATGACTCAAAGAGTAATGAATAACTTCAGGGAAAGACTCAAACAGTGTGTCGACAGTGCAGGAAGCCATTTAAGGGATGTTTTATTTAAAAAGTAAGACCATAAGAGTATTTTCTAAAATGGCATAATATGTACTTTTATTTAGTATAAATAAAATTGTTCTACCTTATTTGGTTTTGTTTTTATTAGCTTTCCTTAAAGGGGAGGTTTTTCTGCCGGACCTTGTATAACCCAACTGATTGCTTGAAACATTGAATTTTTTGAGTAATTTTGTCTTTTTAATAAACATTAATGCTGATTCAAACTGTTTTTCCACTTCATCCAAGAGCTTTCAGTTCTTTTGATACAGTCTTTTTTCAAGTAATAAATTCTTCCAGTGCCGCTTGATTGAGGTGCGTCTACTACGCAGACTATGTGCTCCAAAGGCACTATGCAAGAATCTTCTCTTTCAGGCCGATGAAATGATGCAGCTGGTCCTGAAGGATGTATAAATAGAATTTCTGCATCTTCTTCATCATTGAATATTGTTTTTACCAGTCCAAAGTACCAGTTACCATCATAATTTGCAGCCACATAGCTATTTATGGATGGTTCAACACGAACCCAATCAGAAGAAGAATGGAAAGAAAAGACTAAGGAGGGTTTTACACTATCTACAGTCCTTCCAATTTCAAGGTTGTTTGTTGGAAGTGGTTTGAAGTTATGAAAACTTCTTGTTCCAGGAATGGTTTGGGTTGCTGAAAAATGTTTTTCTAGTTTTAACCGTAGCAAATCAGCTTCTTTTTTGTCAAGAAAGTGAAAATGAATGTTTTCAATATTTTTTTCACAAAACTTGTACACATCAATTGCTGTCATTATTTGTTCTTCGTCTGAAAGCTGTAGACTGGCTTTCCTTGAAATTCTTTTAATAGTTCCTCCTAGGCTATCACAAATTGACTTCCCATGACTTGTTGCAAAAAAAGCGTGTTCGGCCTTCAAATTAAAGTCTCTCAAGTGTTCACTCAAATTTTTAAAACTGTTTCTATTTTTGTACTGCCCAGCACAACCATCTGTAAAGTAGTGAACTGAGTCAATGTCAGTATGATGTAATGACAGCCACTTTGTAATTTCTTTTTGTACAAAGTTAACAAAACCAGTGTCATGTTCTTGGTCATCACTAATAAAACAGTGATTGGAAACAAAAACATTGTTTTCCTCATTTCTTAGAAAAACTCCAACTGGGTGTAGAGTACAACCACCTCTATTCCAGTGATAACTTTGGATCTCATTTTGTATAACAAAGGAATAATTTTATATAAAAACAAAGATGAGGTGACTTACCGAACAAAAGCGCTGGCAGGTCGATAGACACACAAACATACACACAAAATTCAAGCTTTCGCAACAAACTGTTGCCTCATCAGGAAAGAGGGAAGGAGAGGGGAAGACGAAAGGAAGTGGGTTTTAAGGGAGAGGGTAAGGAGTCATTCCAATCCCGGGAGCGGAAAGACTTACCTTAGGGGGAAAAAAGGGCAGGTATACACTCGTACACACGCACATATCCATCCACACGTACAGACACAAGCAGACATATTTAAAGATAATAATTTTCACTGAAATACATCACAATAATTGCTGTTTTGGGTGGTGGGTCGTCTTTCAATCTTTTAAAGGCTGCTGATTGGGATTTTGCTATAAACGAGTGTGGGGTGAGCTTTTCCAATGACCTAACCAATACAGAAATGTAGTCTTCAACACAGACTGTTTGATCATTTCTGCCCTGTCTGTGTTAACCCACTGACTGATTACAATTTCTTCTTCTAAATCATAATCTTCACTTAGTTTTTTAGTTAAGTACTCAGTTAGTGCAGTATTTGCAGGACAGCTGTTGCAATGATGTAGCATGCAGTTTTGGTTTTCCATGTTGCACACAAGCATCTTAATTAGGTCTTTATAAGATTCTTCAATTTTCACAGCATCCAGTAATAGTTTAACATTCTGGTGGATACTGCATACACATACAGTGTGTGTGCCTGCAGCACCAGCAAGGATACACCATTTAGGTCTCAAGAAACAAAATTTTGAAAATCCTACTTCTACCTGCGGATTCTCCCATTTGAAAGAATAATAGAGTTCTCTCAAGTTACACAAAATGAGTCTTTTATGCATGTACACTTTTTTTGAACACTTACTTTGTTTTTTGTTCCAGGTAGCACTCTGGAACTTTCATCCTTTTCATAAAAATCTGTTACAAGTCTTACTGTATTTTCAGAAAGAGTTTTACCTTTTTTTGGACCAGGAGTTTCCAAAATACCCTTTTCAGATTTTAGCTTTCTAGCTCTTACATTAAATTCTTTCATCACTTTCTTTCGACTCCAAGAACCTGGAGCCAAGGTCAGAATCTGGATTTTTCTAGACCTCCCAACAGATGAAATCTTCTCTTTCATAAGAGAAATCATTACATCAAAATCCTTTGCTTTCTCAGCCACACTTTTATCTTCTTCGTCATCATCAGAACTTGGTGCATCATATTTTAATGCTTTTGAAACCGCCTTTTTTGCAGTCTTTTCAATACTGCTAACCTTCCTTTTAAAATAAGACCCTTTACTTTGTTCTGACAAGCCATGAAGCTTTATCGGTGTTAAACCTAAATTATCAAGAGCAATGTTTGTTTGTACGAGGGATTCATTTCTGGATTCCAATGATTCTAAGTCAACCATGACTGCATCATCTGTTTCACTTTCATTGACTTCAACTCTTAATTTTTCCTCACAAAAGTTACGGCATGTTGAGTAAAGCTTTTGTCCAGGTTTTATGCTAATATTTTTTGTCAGTAATTGCTTAGAAAGATCCAAGTCTACACTTCTCAATGATTTTTTGATGGGCTTTTTGTGTTTTTTTAGTGGGTCTACACATGTTGTTTGATACTTTTCAAAAACATTTAAAAAGTAATAGCTGTGGTATGAACATACATTCTTAAATTCACACAGATTAATTCTAGATCGTAAGTGGATCAAATCTTTTTCTTCCTCACTCAATTCAGATACCGGTTGTCACTTTTTTGAAGGTGTGTAGGTTGTTTGGAAACAGTCAGATTTTTTAAATAACCCTACGCTACAGGTTTGAATATCTGACATACTGATTTCACTTTTGGTCTGATTACTGTTCTGGTTACTTTTATAGGATATTGGAAAAGAATCTCTGTAAACTAAGTAACAGTACTTACTGAAAGTTCGAATAAACTCAATAAAATACTATCCAAGCACTATTTAACACTGTAATAATTTTTTACTTCAAAACACAGGAGTAACAAAACAAAATCCAAGCGTACATTGTTACTCCAAGAAGACAAAAACTTATTTTCAGTGTCTAAGTCACTTGGTACTTTTTATTTTTAAAATATAATTAATATTATTTTAAAAATTAGGTAACTCTTCAACATAATTTTTCTTTTATCTAATAGACTATACAATTAAGAATATTTTAAAACAAATTTGAGCTTTCTATCAGGTCTAAGACTCTAGATATTGCAGTTTTTTCTACATTTAGATATAATACACAAACTTATTCCAAAATTTCATACTGATATATTGAGTATTCTTTAATATACAATTTTTTTTTTTAGTTGTGAGGACATGTTTAACTTACAATTTCCGACTGCTAAAACAACGCCAAATCTAAAAGCTTAAAAAAAAAGAGATACAGCAAAAAAATTTTACAAGTGCTTTCAGGACGATAAAAGAAGTAATTGTACCAAGTTTCATCAAAATCTCACATGGTTGGTGCCAAGACCTGGGTGACTTGACATGGAATGACCCATAAAACTAAATGAGCCAATGTGGCATTGTCAGATAAAATTAGCGGCAACGAGTCAGGTAACCGAAGATTTCGTCACAGGGCAGTCAAAGTGGGACAGTGCTCCAGAATATGGGCCACTGTCAACCAGGCACTGCATCGACATTGAGGTGGGTCTTCCTGGTGTAAGAGGTAGTCGTGGGTCAACCAATGCGGAGCCAGCAGAGAACCACAGAGTCCCTGTGAGAGGCCCGCATGGAGGACTGTCACACATTCGTAGTCTCCTTAATGCCACGCAGTTTGTTGTGCGTACTGAGACTATGCCATTCCGTCTCCCAAAGCCGAAAAACCTGGTGACATAAAAACGAACGCAGGTCAGTTATTAGAATGTCAATCTCCATAAGCGGTTTCTGAGTAGCCTGTTTGGCTAGCCTCTCAGCAAGTTTGTTGCCTGGGATTCCAATGTGCCCTGGAGTCCACACAAACACCACTGAACGACTGGACTGTTCCAGAGCATAGATGGACTCCTGGATGGTTGCTACCAAAGGATGACGAGGGTAGCATTGGTTGATAGCTTGTAGGCTGCTCAAGGAGTCAGTACACAGAAGAAACAACTCCCCAGAGCATGAACAGATGTGCTCAAGAGCACGAGATATAGCCACCAGCTATGCTGTAAAAACACTGCAGCCGTTGGGCACGGAATGCTGTTCAATATGTCCTCCATAGGCACACGCGAACCCTACATGACCATCAGCCATCAAGCCTTCAGTGTACACCACTTTATGGCCTTGGTACATGTCAAGAATCGAGAGGAAGTGACAGTGGAGAGCCATGGAGCGAACCGAGTCCTTTGGACCACGCGAAAGTTCCAGGCAAAGCCGCGGCCTAGGTGTGCACCATGGAGGTGTACATGAATGGTCCTCCAATATAGGTGGTAAAGGCAAGGACTCCAGTTCATATCGAAGCGATCGGCTGTGAACTGTAATTGTAAGCCCTGACCTGGGCCGCCGATGTGGGAGATGAACCGCCATGCCTGGGAAAAGGAGACGGTAATTTGGACGCGCAGATGAACTACGAATGTGTGCAACGCAACTGGCCAGCACTTGTCCATGCCTGACCTGCAAAGGAAGGACTCCGGCCTCCACAAGGACACTGGTCACCGGACTCCGCCCCCTAAAAGCTCCCGTTGTTAGTCAAACGTCACAGTGGTGCACTGAGTCGAGTAAATGCAATGCTGAGGGCACCGCCAAACCATACGCTTGACTCCCATAGTCAAGGCGGGATTGAACAAGCACTCTGTATAGCTGCAGCAGCGTAGAGCAATCTGCACCCCAGTTGGTGTTGCTCAGGCAGCGGAGGGCATTGAGATACTGCCAGCACTTCGCGTAAGCTGACGAAGGTGAGGAAGCCAAGTCCATCTGGCATCGAAAACCAGTCCTAAAACTCGGTATGTCTCCACTACAGTGAGGGGATCGTCAGTAGAGTAAAGCTCTGGTTCCAGATGTACGGTACAATGCTGACAGAAGTACATAACACACGACTTTGTGGCCGGAAACTGGAAGCCATGGGCTAGTGCCCATGACTGCGCCTTGTGGATGGCTACCTGTATGCACCGCTCAGCAACACCAATACTGGTGGGGGAAGTACGAAATGCAGAAGTTGTCGGCATACACAGAGGGTGAGATGGACGGCCCTACAGCTGCTGCTAGACTGTTAATGGCCACTAAAAAAAGAGTTACACTTAATACCGAGCCCTGTGGGACCCCATTCTCCTGGATATGGGGTGGGGGGGGGGGGGGGGGGGGCGGGCAGGGCGACTATGGGAGGCACCAACTTGGACAAACAAAGTACGATGTGACAGGAAATTATGGATACACATCGGAAGCGGGCCACAGAGACCCCACAGGTATATTGTGGTAAGGATATGATGCCGCCAGGTGGTGTCATACGCTTTTCATAAATCAAAAAGACTACAACAAGATGTTGGCATCTGGAAAAGGATGTTTCGATGGCAGACTCGAGGGACACAAGATTATCATTTGTTGAGCAACCCAGGTAAAAACCATCCCAGCATGGAGCCAGTAGGTCACGTAACTCCAGGACCCAACCTAACCGCCAACACACCATACATTCCAGCAGCTTACAAAGAACGTTGGTGAGGCTGATGGGAAGACAGCTATCCACATCAAGTGGGTTTTTATCATGTTTGAGCACTGGAATGATGGTGCTCTCCGGCCTGTGCTATGGAAAGATGCCATTGCCCCAGATCCGGTTGAAGATCATGAGGAGATGTCGCTTGTAGTCAGGCAAGCGATGTTTAATCATCTAACTGTGGATCCGATCTGGCCCAGGAGCAGTGTCGGGGAAATGTGCATGGGCACTGAGGAGCTCCCACTCTGTAAATGGGGCGTTAAAGGATTCACTGTGGCATGTAGTGAACAAGAGGACTTTCCCTTCCATCTGCCGGTTGAGAGGGCGAAAGGCTGGGGGGGTAATTCTCCAAAACAGAGGCACGAGCATAGTGCTCCACAAAGTGCTCGACAATTGCGTTTGCATCGGTAGATAACACGCCATTTATGTTAACACCAGTAACACCTGTTGGGGTGTTGTACCCAAAAACTAGTTTGATCTTTGCCCAGACTTGGAAAGGTGACGCATCTCTCTCGACACTCTTGTTTCCGCCTTCTGATAAGCTGGCGAACGTGGGCACGGAGCTGTTGAACAGCTATGAGGTTCTCCAAGGAAAGGTGTCACGCCGCTGTAGAGCTCACCGACGCTCCTGAATTGCCTCAGCGACTTCCAGTGGGTGACCACCAAGGGACTGTCTTTCGCCGGGAAGAAAGAGGAGGGATCAAATTTTCCGCCGCAGAAACGATCATTGTAGTTACCTGCTCAACCACCACATCGATGTTACCATGTGGGGGAGATTCAACACTGACAGCAGAGGTGAAGGCTTTCCAGTCTGCCTTGTTTAAAGACCATCTGGGCAGGCACCCGCGGGCAGTGACTGGAAGATGGGGAAGTGGTCACTACCACACAGGTCGTCATGTGCTCTCCAATGGATAGATGAGAGAAGGCCAGGACTGCAAACCAAGATATCAATGGCTGAATATGTGCCATGTGCCACACTGTAATTTGTGGGGCCACCTGTATTTTAGAGGCAGAGGTCAAGTTGTGAGAGTAAATTTTCAAAATCTCTGCCTCTGCCAGTAAGAACTATGCCACATCACAAGGGGTTATGGGCGTTAAAATCCCCAAAAGTAGAAAAGGTTTAGGGAGTTGTTCAATCAGTGCGGCCAATGCGTTCAGGGATACTGTACCATCTGGAGGAAGAGATACATTGCAGACAGTTATTTCCTACGTCGTCTTCATCCTGACAGATACAGATTCAAGAGGGTTGTGAAGGGGCACAGGTTCACTGCATGCTGAGTTCAGGAAGTAGACACGAACTCCACCTGATACTCTATTATCGTCACTACGGTGCCTGTAATATCCCTTATAGCCGCAGAGGGCAGGTATTCACATTGTCGGGAACCAGGTTTCCTGGAGGTCAATGCAGAAAGCAGGTGTAAAGCTTAAGAGTTGCCACAGCTCAGCCAGGTGGTGGAGAAAACTGACACAATTTCACTGGAGGATGACGATATCATGAGGGCGGGAAGGCATGAAGCAAGAAAGGAGGCAGGTTATGCCTCAGGGTCACCTGCTACCACCAATTAAGTATTTGTAGCCATTGCGATGTTGGATGAAGCATCAGTGAGATCCAAGTCCGCAGGGGACGCTACGATCTCCACTGCATTCTCAGATGCAGAATTGATAGGGAGTGGTGATGTTGGGGCCACCAGAGGGTCCTCTTTATTAGCAGACTATTACTTAATTTGCTTGCTCTCTCATTTCTCTTTAGGGGCTTGCTGGACAGATTTCTCTGAAGCAGCTTCAGGTATGAAGGAAGACTGAAGCTCTTCATCCAGCAGCTTTTGGCTCCTTGAGCCACTGGCGAGTGTTCGCCATGGCATTAGTGGAGACCTTGGGAGAGAGGGCCCCAAGGGACCCCTTCCACACGAGAGGAGCCGGAGGAGGCTGTACCTTCTCCAGCAGGGGGGAAGGGACCAAAGTCCCGTGTGTTTGAGGGGGCCTTGCTCCTGAAGTAGGTGCTTTAGGAGCAACGGAGGAAGATTTGCCTCCTACCACCAAGGGGGCAGACATATTCTGGTAGCCCGGAGGCCCACTGTTTGTGGCACAGAGAGAGGAAGCACTGGCACTTGGAACGGCGATAGCGATGTAGCTGCAGCATATGCCGACGTCAACGAAATGGGATGTAATCTTTCGAATTTACGTTTAGCATCTGAGTAAGTAAACCAGTCCAGGGTCTTGTACTCCATGCTTTTCCGCTCCTTTTGAAGTATTGGGCAGTCCGGCGAGCAGTGGGAGTGGTGCTCTCCACAAGTGATGCCAAGTGGGAGGTGGCACACATGGATTATCTGGGTGCAGTGGATGTCCGCCGTCTCGATGTGACACTGGAACTGCAGCCGGAAGACATGTGCCTGAACTTCCAGCACTTAAAGAACTACATAAGGGGAGAGACGTATGGTTTAACATCACAGCAGTAAATCATCACCTCGATCTTTTCGGGCAATGAATCACTCTCAAACATCAAGATGAAGGCACCATTAGCAACCCTGTTGTCTTTGGGTCCCTGGTAAACATACCGGATGAAATGAACACCCCGCCATTCTAAATTGGCGCAGAGCTCGTCGTCATACTGCAAGAGGAGATCGCGACGAAAAATAATCCCCTGGACCATGTTGAGACTTGTATGGGGAGTGACAGAAACAGAAATACCACCCAGCTTGTCACAGGTGAGTAACACTCGGGATTGGGCTGGGGATGCTGTCTGAATCAAGACTGCACCATTTCGCATCTTGGACACCGCTGTCACTTCTCCAAACTTGTCCTCTAGATGTTCAATGAAAAATTGAGGCTTTGTCGGTACAAAAGAGTCCCCATCAGTTCCGATACAGACTAAAAACCGATGCGAATATGGTTCTTGCCGTTCTGCAGCCCTACGTTGTGAGGTAACGGGCGAGTTGTGGCACCCTGGAAATATTCTATGTTCGGAGTTGGGGCGGCCGCACAGGACGCTCGTCAAAGCGGCAGCTCATTAGCAACCGCCTGATGCCGCACAATAGCTGAACCACGTGGTTGGTAGCCAACCACGTGGCTGGAAATTCCTTGGTGATGCTGTGTCAATGAAAGAGATTTACATGCCGGGAGTGCTGAAGATGGCGGACTTTGTGAAACCTTAATGGCAGTCATTTCACAGTTCGTACAGAAATTAATAGTAGCCAGATGAATCATGATGAAACATGTACCTTACCATTATTTGCACGA
Organism: Schistocerca serialis cubense; assembly: GCF_023864345.2. Lineage (NCBI taxonomy): Eukaryota > Metazoa > Arthropoda > Insecta > Orthoptera > Acrididae > Schistocerca > Schistocerca serialis. The sequence goes on from NC_064640.1 coordinate 523,248,068, forward strand.
CGATTCTGATGGTGTAATCAGATTATCAATATCTTTATTAGTTTAAAGTTTAGAATCTGACAAATTATACAAGTAACACCCAGCAATGAATTTCCAAAATATAAATGGTTCATCTGATTTTGTCGATCAACATGTCTTTAGAAAGCTATTAGTGTAAACCTAAATTGGTATACATTACAGACATGTAACTTTAATACTACACGAGTTATTGGAGGTCAAAGTGGATTATTACTATCAATCGCGTCAGGCTATAAATACTCCATAGTTACACTAAAAAACTGTGACAGCATGCTTATAAGTATATTTATTCATCTACGTCTTTGTTTATATCCGATATATACTACTCATGAAGAAATTGGTGAATTATTCACTGTGTTTTAAGAAGCACAGAGACATTAGGCTACTGGCTTACTTCTGTTCTATTCCTTTGATGTATGTTTATTTAATCTGTTTATGTATTTAATAATTGTGTTAGAACGTGTTTATGGTCCAGCCGTAGGAATATTTCTTTAATTTCAAGTTATTTAAATGTAAATCCAGTATTTCGAATGTGTTTCATTATGTTTGTGAGTGTGCAATGGCTTGGAGACAGGGCGGGAATGCTCTAGCCAATCACAGCGATTGTTCCAAAAAGGACACGTGGAGAGACTGTATGTAAGTGGGGGAAGGCAGTTCTGAACAGAGCAGTGTGAGGGCACAGGACACGGAGAGAGAGTTCTGGACAGTACAGCGCTACGGATGCACGGTCACAGGAGAGACTTGGAGAGTGTGGAACGAGTTGCGCGTGGTCGCAAAAGATACAAATATTTCGTAGTGCTGACCTGTGCACCTATGAGACTTCGGTGGCTTCTGCACTGAAGATGTAGTATGCGCTTCGAGGTGAATATCTTGCAAGCTATGTTGTTGTTCATAACTAATTACATGAAGTAGGAATCTATTGTTTCCCTGTTATTCAACTAATATTTTATTTAATTGCTGGACCATCGACACCAATAAGTGTTTTACAGAAATAAAGGGCATTTTTAAAGGTACTTCTGCTATCGTACTCATCATTCAAAGTTGTTAAAATAGTACCTGCAGATTTTATTTAATTGCAATCTTTCATTCATAATTTTCTATATAAGATTCAAAATTCGCAGTTACCGAGTGATAGGAACGTTCGACCATTCGATTCGTGTGTATATTAGTATTGTATACTGTAGACTCAGCAATATTTGGCTTGTAATGTGGCAACTATATATCCCAGCCCCTAGACAACGAAACGACCCAAAACTTTTAATATTTCAACTTTGAGTCTGAGTGTGCATAGTTGAGGGCCACATCACATCATTTCATTTATATTTGAAAGCCCGCAACGCTCCTCCCATGGTGTAGCGAGGGAAGGAAATGATATAGGGCCATAACTGTCGGCATTGTATTCTAACTTGCTGTACGGTCACCAGCAAGAGATGACTTAGTCCGTTTCATTGCGGGTCATTTGCCTTAATGCCACTCACTCTGATCAGGGGCTCTTCCCACGGCCGCCACCCAGCCACAGCAAAGGCCAACTGGCCGTTGCCGGGTGTCCTGATGCCCCAGGAAGACAGGCATCTACTCCTTCGCATACATGGGGAGCTTCCAGCTCAGGCATCAGTAGTGCCCTGTGTTGTCAGGGGGCTACCAACAAATTGGTACATGATGGCCCCACCACAATGGACTGGCTACTGTGATGGATATTGGGCACAGAGAAATCCAATAGTGTCATGGGGGTGAAAGAGGACAGGAGACAACGGAAGATGACAAAGCCCAGAAGGTGTTTTCACCCAAATAGTTGAATCGCAGGTGGAGATGCAAAGCCATGACAAGAGATTCAGGAGATCAAATCTAAGGGCACTATGGATAACTCATGCACCACATACAGTGTCCTTCCCCATATGGCCCGCACTTCTGTAGAATTTTGAAAGTGGCAAGAATGGGACCTGAACTCATAGGGCCGAAAAGTGTGACACTCCTTTTAGTCGCCTCTTACGACAGGCAGGAATACTTCGGGCCTATTCTAACCCATGGACCCGCAGGGGGCGAGGAGAGGAAATAAGGTGTTTTAGTTCCGGCAGGTGAGAGCTGTACCCACAGTGAATGATCATGTAACTGGTGACCAAATTAGGTGTGAATGGGCCAGAAGGACCAGTCAAGCTGCAGGATCACTGCCTGTCACAGGTTGAGATGGAACCATGTCCACAACATCACCCCATAATCCAATTGCACGGAGGACTACCTTCGTGGAGTGATCATCCACAGTTTCCATATTCTTGGTCTGCCGTGCAGTGGGATGACATATGCCCAGAGTGTAAACATCTGAAGCATCTCATAGGTGATGGACATATAGTTTCACATCACACCGGTACACCACGACCTTAACTTTCTCCGGGAGGGCATCACCTTCAAAGACTAAGGTAAAGGAGAAAAGGCAACAGAGGAAGTTATTAATTAATAACGAACCATTTCATGTATTTCCAAGAGACTCAACTTTCACAAATTTGTCTTAAATGCTTTAACCAAAAAATAATGGTTTCATTGTAGCATAAGTATCCCAAACAGTCTGAGTACATACTAAGCACTGAGTGGAGTGTTTCGCTCCCAGACGTCTGGCTCATCCTCTTATTGTTATACAACTCATGATAAAGTGGAGGGAAGCAGTTCTTTATCTCCAGGACATTTTTCCATTTCTCAGTCTATTTCAAATTCATCTCAATGTCAAGGCTGCAGAAGAGGTATTGACAACAGACCAATTTTGGACTTCATAAAATCCACTTCTACAAATTAAAGATCACAGTTTAGTGAGTACTTTAACTGCACTGTTAGAGGATTTTCTTTGCCGATTCAAATCCACCTGGTACTCCTCCAATGTATCTTGTTTCCTTCTGTGTCTTTAGCAACTTTGTCCTTTGCTATAAGAAAGTTTCCCGTTTTCATTTGCACTACGGGAATCATTCTAATGACCAGCTTCACTGCTTCCAATGCCTCTTGGGGGAAAAAGTAAATGTTCGAAATGTTTCTTTGCCTTTTCAAAGACCAAATTCTTTATCATATTTCACGTATGTATGGCCAGGTTCTAGGACCTGATGCTCTATTATGTCAATATGTGACTGTCTCAAGATGTAGAAGCGGTATTTCAAAATATGGCTTATTTAATCACGCATTAAATATAAGTACTCTAAAAACTTACACATTGGAATATTGCTGTACTTTCAAAAAACCCATGCTTGAACATTCATAAGACATAGCAGCACTTCTACTTCTGCCCACCATTTCACTTGTACTAACTGTATTCTAAATGCAGTCCAGACATTTGCTCAAACTTAGAGCCTAAATTTTATCATCACAGACTGCAGCATTATGTAGGAAACTGCTTCTACTTCTTTTACTCAGAAGAGATCCACACTTTAGCATACCAAATGTGCATATAGATCATTTTCTTGTGAAATGTCATTTGTACTACTTGTACTCTCAACCCCTCAATTAAAATAACTTTGTGTCTGTTAGATTGCAGTGGCAGCGGGCACTGTCACTGGTTTGCAGCCAGCCACAATTGCTAAGGTGCTGCATGCACTTCTAACAAAAGACAACACAGCAAGCATATAATTGGTTGGTTGGTTGATTTAGGGGAGGGGACCAAACAACTAGGTCATTGGTCCCATTGGATTAGGGAAGGATGGAGAAGGAAGTCAGCCACGCCCTTTCAAAGGAACCATCCCAGCATTTGCCTGAAGCAATTTAGGGAAGTCACCGAAAATCTAGATCAGAATGGCCAGAGTGGGGTTTGGACCATCATCCTCCCGAAGCATGTGATTAGCTGGAGGCTGGCACCTACCACTTGACTTAAATATATCTGTCTTCACTGTTGGTCAAAAGAGCAGAACACTGCCATCATGACATAATATCTGATGGAACACACTATTCTACCAGAATACCACTCCAAGAATGATGCTCCAATTTGAATGAGGTAGCTCAAAGTAGTATCCTCATCTCAATTTTTCTCCATACAGTATTTGACAGAGACTAATGGAAGGAATTAATAGTAGGATGTAATGACCTGTCAATTATGAGACCATTAGAGATGAAGCTTTAGCTAATACTGCGGAAAGCAATCATATGAATGTAAGTGCAATGCCTTAACCACTGAGGCACTCCACTCCGAAATATTGGAAAAGAAATTAATGATACTCTTCTCAAAAGAAACTAGTGTGATTTAAGGGATAACTGAGTCTACTGAGACCAAATATCAGCTACAACCCGTGACAATAATGATGTGGTGTGTGATGACATACTGCACACAGATATAATAGAACTGTTGGCCTGTAGAAAAATGCCATGGGCAAACACAAAATTCCTAAAAGTTTTCTTCAAGTTAAACTAGGACAGCATGCTGTATAGCAATCAGAATGAGAAACAGACAGAGTGATGATACTACAAATAATATGGCATACCTCAAAAGTTCCTGCTGCTTCACTTCACTTGAGCAATAAGTCTGAATCATTAATTCAACAACACGATCTCACTTACGAGGGATCATAACATAATTCTGACAGCACAGCACAATGCCACAACAATGAGTAAAGGTTCCACAAGAACACTTATCAGCCCACTGACATGGCAGAGGAGCACCTAACGAAGCCCTGAAAGCCACTGGTGCAACACCGAGGTGGGGCAAAGAATGCGGACGAGCCCATAAAATTAAGACAAAAGCGGTCATCCTTGGAAAGACATAATGGACCTGACTCAAAACAGACAGTAATAAATACTCAGGCTTCCAAGCCCACATACTATCCAGTTCCAGTGAACTAGCTATGATGTTGATCCCAAGATGCGCTGCCTACTATTCGTCAGATGACTTCTACCTTCGAGATTGCTGCCTGCATTGTCTACTGAACCCAGTAGCTGTGAGCTGCCAACATCTCACCCACTGGTGTTAAGTCTTCTGGATTTCTAGCTCCGCTTTGCTGAGAGCCAAACTGATGGTGTTTGGCACACTGTCAATCTATCACTGCATCCAGGAGGCTTGTTAAAGGCTGCTGCCCCTGACTTGCATCTGTGGGCAGAGACAGACATCCACGGTCTACCTCTACTGGAGAGGCATGTAATAACTCTGCACTCTCATCTACATCATTTACAGAGCTGCTGGAGTTTACTCAGACACACACTTTTGATGCCTGCAAGAATGCCCTAGTAACACACAGTCTACAATCTGGTGGTCGACAGCACTATATAAGTTGCACCTGCCACCCACTGCCCTACATTTCATCACAGTACTATGAGAGAGCTGCCACAATGGGGGCAACAGCCTCCAATATCTTCTTAAGTCCATGAGCCAGTGTGTTGTTCTCTGTGTGCTGTGTTCGCAGCCTTCCTCACAGCTGCTGCAGAGAAAATGATTCCTCTGAAACAATAATCTACTAATAAATATATTTCTTGCTAATGTTATTTCATTAGCATACATGCTTGCATGTACTTCATACTTTGCTGTCCCACAACCATAAGGGTCTCAGCCCAGGCCCTTACAAACTGTCATTAGACGTGTTTACATCAGCTGCCACCATTGTACTGGAATCACATCTGCAGCATCGTCATTGTCGTCTTTGTCACCATCCAGACTTCCATCCTAGCTGCTGCAGTGCAGTGAGTATCTTTCTGCTGGCCTTTCCATTGGTGTTTATTTTGTGTGGCCATGTCAAATTGTACAGACTTTATTTCTGCACTCAAAGTAGCATTTGTTAAAACAGCAGGAACCTGCAGACTTGTCACTGTTTAGAGGAAATACCAGGGATGTGTATTTAATGCCAATGAGATGCAAATTTTGTAATTTATCAGGGCATTAGTTGCCATGCACTAGGTTAGTACCAGTTACAGACAGTTTGGTCATTTAACGTAACAGTCTTCTGAATAATGTTGGGCAATGATCTGGCATAGGAACTAAATTATTTCATTGCCGTGTGAATCAATTTGTACTGCTTGTAATGGGTACTGTATTTTGTTGTGAGTAAGGCTCATCACACACTGTATTTAAGTATAGGGTAGTGATAGTCACGCACAGCCACGCAGACAGAATATTAAGTTGTAATAAGTGTATAATAGTAGCGTATTTGTGTGCCTGCATCACTGTTTTGTGTTGTTCTCTTTTGTTGGTTTTCGATTAATTTTTAACACTTCATCCATGCTGCACTCCATTCTATTTCTATGAAATTGGGTGAAATCCAGTGCCAGCTACTCTGAAGGATATACAGAGAATTTTTTATCAGCAGCCGTAACTTGTTTACAGGACAGAAATCCAGAGCAACTCGTGAGTGAGCACTATGAGTATCGTTAAAACAGTGAATACACGTAATATAGCTTTCAAGGAGAAAAGGGTAGAGAAGGAAAATAAAAAATGGTATCATTTGTGAGAGGAAAATGCTGATGGTGTTAGCCCATCAGTAAAACAACCTGTCATTATTAAGTGGCACAAATTATGATTGAAAAATGCTCCTCGGAGACTACACAATACAAACACGCATCAGGAATTAGAAGTTGAGGAAGTTCCTGTACGTTTACTTGCAACACAAAACACTAACATTGTGAAAGTAACAGAGTAATGTAAAATTATCAGCCCCAATACCACGCAAAAGTGCAAAGTCTGAAGTATCTGTAAAATCGAACAAAGAAAGTTAGCTAGCTGGTTTGTTTGTTTGCAACATGCTCCATTACAACTTTTTCCGTAATGCTATATGTATGTAGAGTGAGTGAGTTTGAGTGTGTAAAGTAATGTTTGTGTTGTATGATCTACATCTACATCCATACTCCGCAAGCCACCTGACGGTGTGTGGTGGAGGGTACCTTGAGTACCTCTATGGGTTCTCCCTTCTATTCCAGTCTCGTATTGTTCGTGGAAAGAAGGATTGTCGGTATGCTTCTTTGTGGGCTCTAATCTCTGATTTTATCCTCATGGTCTCTTCGCGAGATATACGTAGGAGGGAGCAATATACTGCTTGACTCCTCGGTGAAGGTATGTTCTCGAAACTTTAACAAAAGCCCGTACCGAGCTACTGAGTGTCTCTCTTGCAGTGTCTTCCACTGGAGTGTATCTATCACCTCCGTAACGCTTTCGCAATTACTAAATGATCCTGTAACGAAGCGCGCTTCTCTCCGTTGGATCTTCTCTATCTCTTCTATCAATCCTAACTGGTACAGATCCCACATTGCTGAGCAGTATTCAAGCAGTGGGTAAACAAGCGTACTGTAACCTACTTCCTTTGTTTTTGGATTGCATTTCCTTAGGATTCTTCCAATGAATCTCAGTCTGGCATCTGCTTTACTGACGATCAACTTTATATGATCATTCCATTTTAAATCACTCCTAATGCGTACTCCCAGATAATTTATGGAATTAACTGCTTCCAGTTACTGACCTGCTATTTTGTAGCTAAATGATAAGGGATCTATTTTTCTATGTATTCGGAGCACATTACACTTGTCTACATTGAGACTCAATTGCCATTCCCTGCACCATGCGTCAATTCGCTGCAGATCCTCCTGCATTTCAGTACAATTTTTCATTGTTACAACCTCTCGATACACCACAGCATCATCTGCAAAAAGCCTCAGAGAACTTCCGATGTCATCCACAAGGTCATTTATGTATATTGTGAATAGCAACGGTCCTATGACACTCCCCTGCGGCACACCTGAAATCATTCTTATTTCGGAAGACTTCTCTCCATTGAGAATGATATGCTGCGTTCTGTTATCTAGGAACTCTTCAATCCAATCACACAATTGGTCTGATAGTCCATATGCTCTTACTTTGTTCATTAAACGACTGTGGGGAAACGCCTTGCGGAAGTCAAGAAACACGGCATCTACCTGTGAACCCGTGTCTATGGCCCTCTGAGTCTCGTGGACGAATAACGCGAGCTGGGTTTCACACGACCGTCTTTTTCGAAACCCATGCTGATACCTACAGGGTAGATTTCTAGTCTCCAGAAAAGTCATTATACTCGAACATAATACGTGTTCCAAATTTCTACAACTGATAGACGTTAGAGATATAGGTCTCTAGTCCTGCACATCTGTTCGACGTCCCTTCTTGAAAACGGGGATGACCTGTGCCCTTTTCCAATCCTTTGGAACGCTACGCTCTTCTGGAGACCTACGGTACACCACTGCAAGAAGGGGGGCAAGTTCCTTCGCATACTCTGTGTAAAATCGAACTGGTATCCCATCAGGTCCAGCGGCCTTTCCTCTTTTGAGCAATTTTAATTGTTTCTCTATCCCTCTGTCATCTATTTCGATATCTACCATTTTGTCATCTGTACGACAATCTAGAGAAGGAACTACAGTGCAGGCTTCCTACACAGCTTTGGAAAAAGACATTTAGTATTTCGGCCTTTAGTCTGTCATCCTCTGTTTCAGTACCATTTTGGTCACAGAGTGTCTGGACATTTTGTTTTGATCCATCTACCGCTTTGACATAAGACCAAAATTTCTTAGGATTTTCTGTCAAGTCAGTACATAGAACTTTACTTTCAAATTCATTGAACGCCTCTCGCATAGCCCTCCTCACACTACATTTCGCTTCGCGTAATTTTTGTCTGTCTGCAAGGCTTTGGCTATGTTTATGTTTGCTGTGACGTTCCCTTTGCTTCTGCAGCAGCTTTCTAACCCTGTTGTTGTACCACAGTGGCTCTTTTCCATCTCTTACGATCTTGCTTGGCACATACTCATCTAACGCATATTGTACGATGGTTTTGAACTTTGTCCACTGATCCTCAACACTATCTGTACTTTAGACAAAACTTTTGTGTTGAGCCGTCAGGTACTCTGTAATCTGCTTTTTGTCACTTTTGCTAAACAGAAAAATCTTCCTACCTTTTTTAATATTTCTATTTACGGCTGAAATCATCGATGCATTAACCGCTTTATGATCGCTGATTCCCTGTTCTGCATTAACTGTTCCAAATAGTTCGGGTGTGTGTCACCAGAAGGTCTAATATGTTATCGCCACAAGTCGGTTTTCTGTTTAAAAGCTCAAGGTAGTTTTCAGATAAAGCACTTAAAAAAATTTCACTGGATTCTTTGTCCCTGCCACCCATTATGAACGTTTGAGTCTCACAGTCTATATCCGGCAAATTAAAATCTCCACCCAGAACTATAACATGGTGGGGAAATCTACTCGAAATATTTTCCAAATTATCCTTCAGGTGCTCAGCCACAGCAGCTGCTGAGCCAGGGGGCCTATAGAGACACCCTATTACCATGTCTAAGCCTATTTTAACCGTGACCTTCACCCAAATTATTTCACATTTCGGATCTCCGTCAATTTCCTTTGATACTATTTTACTTCTTATCGCTATAAACACGCCTCCCCCTTCACTGTCCAGCCTGTCTCTGCGGTATACATTCCAAACTGAGTTTGGGATTTCATTACTGTTTACGTCTGGATTCAGCCAACTTTCTGTCCCTAGTACTATATGGGCATTGTGACCGTTTATTAATGAGAGCAGTTCTGGGACCTTTCTATAGATGCTCCTGCAGTTTACTATTACCACATTAATATTGTCATTCCCTGTTGCGTTTTGCCTACTGCTACCTTGTCGCGTCTCAGGAGGCGTCTTGTCGGGCCTAGGGAGGGAATTCTCTAACCTAAAAAACCCACATGTACACTCCACACGTACTCTGCTACCCTTGTAGCCGCTTCCTGCGTGTAGTGCACACCTGACCTATTCAGGGGGACCCTACATTTCTCCACCCAATAGCGGAGGTTGAGAAATTTTCACCCCAGATCTCCACAGAATCGTCTGAGCCTCTGGTTTAAGCCTTCCACTCGGCTCCAAACCAGAGGACCGCGATCGGTTCTGGGAACGACACTACAAATAGGTAGCTCAGATTCCACCCCTCGAGCGAGGCTTTCTGCCTTCACCAACCCCGCCAGCCACCTGTGTGAACTGAGGATGACCTCTGAACCCAGACGGCAGGAGTCACTGGTGCCGACATGAGCAACAATTTGCAATCGGGTGCACCCAGTGCTCTCTATCGCCGCCGGCAGGGCCTCCTCCACGACTCGGATGAGACCCCCGGCAAGCAGACAGAGTGAACACTGGCCTTCTTCCCCAACCTTTCCGCTATTTCCCTAAGGGGCTCCATCAACCGCCTAACATTAGAGCTCCCAATCACTAATAAACGCCTCTCCCCGTGAGGCTGCTCGGACCTTGCTGAAGGAGCGGCCACATGTCCACTCACAGGCAGAGCGGACGATGCCACACGGCCAGCCTCCACATTGACACTCCGCCTTGTGCGCCGCGAACGCCGCTGAACCCACCACTCCCCTTGGGGAGAGGGTGGCCCAACCGCGCCCGGTACCTGCAAAGATGTCTCGACAACAGGGACAGTGGGTGAAGCATGTAACACCTGGGGTGTACCATGCAACGAACCAGACTCCCCACTGCCGCTATACTCCAAGGCAGCAGCCTGAAGACGGCTGACCGCGGACATCAACACGTTCAGCTGTTCGCGAACAGTGGCCAGCTCCTCCTGCGTCCGTACACAGCAGTCACACATCCTATCCATCCTAAGAAATCAATTTACTGTAGAGAGTTAATCAACTTTTAAGTAGACTGCTAATTCACTAAAGGCGGCTGATTGTTGACTAAACTGTGGTAGCTAGACACTTTCTTGTAGAAAACAATGAAAATAGCACTACCTGTCTCTGAACTGTATTGAAAACAAACACTAGCACTACTGGCACAATGGTTCACAAAGGGACTCACTCTGACTATTCAAAACAAACACGAAATCTATGGAACACTATTACTAGCACTCGACAATGATGGTGAGAGAAGGGAGTGGGTGGAATCCAGTGCCAGCACATAGCCTGCTCATCACAAATAGCACTAAGGGGGCCACTAAGCTTAACATCCCCATCCAACATATCAATCACCATAAACGTCACGTGCCCTCAATTCAAGAGACATTGAAAAGAGATTTGGTATTTAAACCAGGACATTGGCGCAAAGTCTGGCCATCAGGAACTTTACATCACCACCTCTCCTCCCCTTGCCGGGCAAAAATTGGCAGTGACAATATTTCCCACCACCAGGATTTGAACTGGCTTACCCGCAGGTCGACCACGACTGCACAAGCGTGTGTTAACAACCTCAGCCACGGAGGTGGGTGAACAACACAAGTGTGTGCTGTACGGAAGAAAATGGATGTGGAGCAACATGGGTGATAATGATTTAGGTGCAGTACTATCTATGCCACTGGATGGTGATGGTGGTGGTTTTGAGGCCATGAAACCTGAGCAGATGTACAACGAAGTATATGTGACACTGTTTTTTTGCATCATGTAGAATAGACTGCAGATGGTGATTTCAATGTCGATACTATGGGGAATGCACAAGACCCTATTAGCTGTGTTGCAACTGTTGTGGATAATGAAGTTGTACAGACGTATTTATCTCTGAAGGATGCAGATTCGTCACCACTTCAGCATTACACAACCTTCTCCAAAGAACAGAGGGAGCAAGAGGAGGAGGAGGAGGAAAATGCTTGTGAGAATAATGACCAAATCAACCAGAATGAATCCTTTCAGGAATGTGTGCCTGAGGATAAAGGTAAATTTTACAATAATTACAATGTTATGGATAATGAGGATACAAAAAGATTGTGTAATTGTTCACAGAAACACTGTCAAACACGAAGAGACACTATTTCAGCCAAAGAAGACAATTGTATGTATACATCGTTGCAAGGGACTTCTATCATGGAAGCAGAACCACCTAAACTGCGTACTGCGCCACTGAGAGTCAATGCACACAAAGTGCCGAAGAGCACAAGGATGTTGGCTGTAAAATGAAAAGGTACAAGAAAACATGACATTGCAAAGCATAATCAATCTGTAAGCAACTGTAGAATAACAGGTGTAACCAGAGCTACTAACCATTATGTTGTAAGTGGTGGTGATGTGAGTAGTAGTTGTGTAAGCATAGATTTAAGGATGCGTGTTTTGAGAAAATATAATAGAAACTTTTGTTTTAAAGTCAAAGTTCCAGCTGAAGTACCAAAAATGTGGGTTAAAAAAGCACATGATTATCATATTTGTGAAACATGAGAAGTAAACAGCATTAAAAGAACAAAAATGTGTAACATAAAATTAAGTTGTGAACTTTTGTTAGTATATAAGGATTCCACAAAGACAATATAGGATTAAGAAACAAAGCAAAGACTTTGTGAATAAAATTTTGCAAACATTTGATAACAACAAATTGTGCAGAGTGTTGTTATCCCTGTAACAGCCACTGACAGAAAAAGAATTCCTAGACCAATAATGAGTTGTGCGGGATAAACAAAAGTTTTCGCCAGTCACATATGAGTGGGCTAGCAGCACCACTATGAGGATGCAAATCAGGTTTGCTTTAAATATGCATCAGCATTAGTCACTTTTGAGATCGGACATAGCGAGTTGTTAGACAAGACTGCCTTTAAGATGACCAAAATGCCATTACCGACAGCTCACCAAGTTTGTACTAGGTTGTGTGATAGGGCTACAAGAAGCTGGATGTTCCTCCTGTGATACTGTAGAAAGACTTGTGAGGAATGTTACCACTGTACACAATTGCTGGTAGGAGTGGTCACGGGAAGGTTTGGTCGCAAGAAGACAGCTCCAGATGGCCATGTGACACTACCAAAAGGGAAGACTGCCTCAGTGCCAATGATGGCCGTGTGTTGGTTAAGAGGCTGCCACGTGATTGTCAGCAACAAAGCTGTATGCATACTAGAACACTGGACCTACGCCTGGAGTTATGGTCTGTGATGCAATATCTTATGACAGTGGAACACCTTCTCAGTAATCCCATGCACCCTGACTGCAAATATGTATGTCAGTCTGGTGATTCGATTTGCTGTGCTACCATTCATGAACAGCATTTCAGGGGATATTTTTCAACAAGATAATGTTCACCCACATACAGCTGTTGTAATCCAACACGCTCTACAGGGTATCAAGATGTTGACTTGGGCTGCTCAGCACCACATCTGTCTCCAGTTGAGCACATATGGATCATCATCAGACAACTCCAGCATCATCCACAACCAGCATTAACCATTCCTGTATTGACCGACCAAGTGCAACAAACATGGAACTCCACCCACACACCGACATCCAGCACCTGTATGACACAATGCATGCACATTTGCACGCCTGCATTCAACATTCTGGCGATTACTCTGGTTATTTATGTACAAGCACTTCACAATTGCAATGGCTTTTCTCCAACTGATATTAACCTGTGAACTTGCAACTTAGAATAATGTATTTCTGAAATTCCATTACTCAATATCAATTATTTCTGTATGTTGAGATTTTTTCCCCCCATCAGGGTAAATGTCATGAAACTGTTCCACAGCCAAACTAAGGAACAATTTGGGATTTTGGGCCACAGAAAGATATCACTGACAAATGCCAAAATTTTCTTAAAATTTTCTCCAGCCAGTGCTTATCCAAGTTAAACCAGGCCAGAATGCTGTGTAGCAATCAGAATGACAAAAAAGGCAGAAAGCCAATACTGCAAATAATATGGCACATCCTGGAAATGGTTGCTTTATCTTGTTCAAGCAGTAAGTCTCAATCGTTATTTCAGCAATATGACATCACAGAGGAAGAGCCATAAAGTCACTGTGACAGCACAGAACAATGTTGCAAGAACAAGTAAAGTTTCCACAAGAACATCTATCAGGCCACTGACATGGCACAGAAGCACCAAGCTGAAGCCCTAATTGCTACTGTTCAGACAATTCCAACTTGAGGCTGACCCTGTGACACACTGCCTGGTCTACCAAACTTGGTTGCTGTGAGCTGGCAACATCTCATCAACTGATGCGATGCCTTCGGTATTTCTTCCAGCTTGCTCACAGCTGAACTGATTATTTTTGCGCACTGTAAACCTGTCACTGTATCAGGCAGGCACACTAAAGACTGCTGCCCCTGACTTACATCTGCACTACCATCTACATCAAATGCAGAGCTGCTAGAGTTTACTCAGGCACACCCCTTCAATGTCCACAAGATTGCCCTAGTAAAAAGCAGACTATAATTTGTGGTTGACACCACTGTAAAAACTGCACTTGCCACTTACTATCCTACATGACATAGTATAATTATATGAGGTGCCGCTATTAAGACAACGGCCTCAAGAATCTGCTGAAAGGTACAAGTCAGTGCGTTCTACTCTGGATGCTGTGTTCACAGCCTCCCATACTGCTCTCGTGGAGAAGATGATTCAATTGTAACAATGAACTCTAATAAATGTATTTCTTGCTAATGTTAAGTCATCAGCACACAGTGTGTCAACTGGCCTTCAACACACACTCCATGCTTCGCTTTCCTGCAACTGTCACAGTCTCAGTCCAGGCCCTTTTAGAAAACTAATAATATCTACGGAATGTAAGTTATAATGTTACACTGATATGTAGCTTACCCTGAGGTTTAGGTTAGGTTGGGCGGTGACATGTCTGGTTGAGATTTAGCAAACAATGGTGTCAAACTGATGTTTTGTTTAGACCAAGGTCTAGATTGGGCTGAAAGTTGACAGTTTGGTAGTGAGCTAGTGATGCCAATAAATGTGCTAAAAAACTATAAATCTTATTATGGCAAATATTTTACACGTATTGGATTTTCAAGGATGTAGGGCTTGAACAAAGGACCTTTGCCTTTTTGTGGGCAAGTGCTCTAGCAACTGAGCTCTTTAAACAGCACTCATGATCTGTCTTCGCAGATTCACTTCTGCCAGTACCTCTCTCCTACCTTCCGATCTTCACACAAGTGCTCCTGCTTACTTAGCGGGGCTATCACTCATGGAAGGAACAATATTGCAGAGGAATGGCTTAGCTACAGTCTATGGGATTGTTTTGAAAACAAATTTTTACTCCGCGGCAGAGTGTGCAATGATCTGAAACTTCCTGGCTGATAAAAACTGTGCCAGACCAGGGCTCAAACTTACATATCTTGTTTCTCATGGGTAACTGTTCTACCAACTGAGCTATCCAAGTACGACTCGTGACCTGCCATCAGAGCTTACTCAGCAAAATCCTTCTTGCCACGACTGCTAGTCCCATAAGGTATGCAGGAGAACTTCCATGAAGTTTGGAAAGTAGGACAACGGTACTGACAGAAGTAAAGCTGTAGGGGCAATTTGTGTGTCCAACTTTTACAGCTTAGTTGGTACAGCACTAGCCCACAAAGGTCAAAGATCCTACATTCAAGTTATGGTCTGGCACACAGTTTTAATCTGCCAGAAAGTTTCAAATCATTGCAGATTCCGCTGCAAACTAAAAATTCATTCTGATAACTGTTATTCTTGTTCTACTGTTCAGGAGGCAGCAGGCTGCCACCAGAGAAATACTACATTACTGGGCTGCTGGCGCAAGTTGTTGCCACCTAATTTTTTAGTTGCTGTTAGTCTTTTCTTTTTTTCCTGACAGTCAATGTAATTACCTGCACATCATAACAGTTGACAAACATTTTATGTCATCTAGTGCACATACACAAGAAACAATACCAACCATCTTTTTGTCAAGGCAAAAGAACAGCACTCACTGTAAAAAAAAGGAAATGCAAACAATCTAAACTGCATTAAAATCTAGGACTTTTCTTCCTAAAGGAAATACTTGGTATTTCTCATTTGGCTATAGAGACAGCCCATGAAAGTTTCTCCCTCTCCACTTAAGGTGGGTAGGATGTCAAATGGGCCGATTTTGAGCAGGAGAGGCACCACTGAACATTTTAATTTCCACTGTCTATACTTTTACAAATAAATTCATAAAACTTTGTCAGCATGACCAGGAAGGATTCAGAATTCACACTCTTAGCAGTGGAAGTTTGAAAACATGATATTTTTTTTTTTACATGTGAAATTGCTTCATTTTTTTCCACTTACTAATGGCAGCATTTGTTGCTGTAGGTACATTTTTCTTCATAAGTACGAGAGATTCTCCGATGAATTTTGCACAGCATACAAACCATACTTAAAGGTGTATGAAACTCTCGAATTTTCCAAACCTATTAAAAACTGTGGTAAAAATTGAGGTAATTAACTATGAAATTTGTGTTTTTCTAAACATGAAGTTTAAAATAAAACAGTTCATTCGTTTTTTTCATAAATTAAATAAATTCTAGAGTTTCATACACCTGTGAGTATGGTGTGTACGCTGTGCAAAATTCAGCGAAGAATCTCTCTAACTTATGAAGAAAAGTGTACCTATAGCAACAAATGCAGCCATTAGTAAGTGAAAAAATGATGAAATTTCGCACGTAAAAAAATTTATTTTGTTATGTTTTCGAACTTCCACTGCAATGGGCGTGAATCCTGAATCCTTCCTGGTGATGCTGACAAAGTTTGATGAATTTATTTGTAAAAGTACAGACACTGGAAATTAAAATGTTGAGTGATGCCTCTCCTGCTCCAAGTCGGCCCGTTTCACGTCCTACCCCCCTTAAGTTCCTTTACTATGTACCCAATCAAAGTGAAAACATGCAGAAAAGTTCATCATTCTAGAATAGGGCCTTTTTTGGCATAGTCCATATCAATACAGGCAGGCTAGGGAAAAACCTTACCTTCACAGTCTCAAATGTTATTGAATGTAGCATATGATAAAATGAAGGACTAAGTAAGGAACACTATGTATTTGTTTTCTCCAAAAAATTTCTTCTCCGAGATACAGCCCTCCAAAGATGACATTGTGTATACCATTTTGAAGATGTGAATTTTGGAAAAAATTTTAAAATGCTGTATCTCTGGAACAGTTCTAGTTTTTTTTCTTTCTTTTTAAGATAATTGCTTTATGATTACAAAGAAATCCTCCCTTTGGACTTATCTGTCAAAGTTCTTTTGCTATAGCATTCTGAACCTTTTTTATAATTTATGGAAAAAAGTTTCTTCAAAAATGCCAATCCGTAAAATTGATTTTTTTCTGTTGGTTAGTACCATATAGTTCTACATTCCCTGAAAAGGAGAGCTTCCACTTTAAGGAAGAACAGGTTATATAAACAATTGAATTTTTTGTTATACATTAAACCTGTTTTATTACATCATCACATAATAGGCTCATAAAAATCAAAACCTAGCCTTATTTAACATAACTTTAGTTTTGAAAGATGAGTGAGAAACTCATTTTTGAAGCGTTTTAAATGGTTCCAAAATGTATGTAAAAGGTACAAAGACTTAAAGGTTTCAATTTATACAACTTATGTCCACTCTGTTTTGTACAGAAATTAGCCAGTCAATCAACTAAAAATGTGTTCCACTGCTTCAGTATCTTCCTTTGATATAGCGTGATGCCTTCCTGTCGCACCAATAGGGACTGGAGCACTTACAATCTTCAAAAACATTGTGAACAGGAAGGAAGCACTGATGGCATTGTTGCTGTCCTTCAGATGGAAACCCATATCCTGCACCTGGTCCATGTGGTAGCACAAAGTTCACTACAATTTTGTTTAACTCGTACCTGGTGTCTATAATACCTACAATCCACCAGTCACACACACACACACACACACACACACACACACACACACACACACACACACACACACACACACACACCTTCTCAAGTTGTGCATCTGAGTATTATCCTGTTGTTTCTGAGGTGCTGACTGAACGAACGAAATTTCTTCTTTCTTGCTCTTTAAAGTGCGTGCAATGTGAGTTGGCCCATACTTTGAGTTCAAAAATATGTCTTCTGAATTCCTTTCACAGGAGTAGTTTGTTTGGACCATTCTTTTTTCTGCTCACAAAATTCTTCGATTTCCACTTTAGACAAAAGAATGAGGGCTGTGTATATGTAAGATTTCACGACTCTCGTAAAATCCTCAGCATTCTGAATCACAGCTGTATTTGGTCTGGAAAGATCATGTTTTGTAGCATGGTGCTTCAGCAGGCCTCTTACACCATCACAAAGCTCCTTCCCGTGACCATTTGCACTGTATACCCAGTCAGTTGGCATAAGCAACTTACTCAATTCAAACAGCTGGTAACAATGTTTAAAATGACTAGGACCACCATCAGAAATAGCGATGATCTTCTCTGCCCGTGTTTGCAGTTTAATTTTTCACATTGCTAGCTAAGCATGTGCTGAGGCATGTGCTGAGTCATGTCCTGTGTCATCACTTATAACTGCAACACTTGTGGTCTTGTTTTGAAAATATGTCACTCCTGTAAAAATTAAAACGTGGTCGTTACTCCCATGATACCCTTGTACTTCTTGAGGGAGAATTACAGACCAGTTCTCAGGAAAATCACAGAGAAGTACTACACATAGTTCTTCAACGTGGTGGTTCTGCAATTTCTTCAGATGCTGGTGTGTTACTGCTTTCATCGACCATTTGCTACGTTCATCAATGAAACTGTCAAATATGCAGTTTCTGCAGAGTTATCTGCTGTCTTCCAGGCCAAGTGTCTGTAAAGACAGTCCTCCCTTTCCAGGGCAGTCACCACATTCTTGAAACAGACAAGTCTCTCACTTTACGTCACAGACCACTAATGACTTCACATGCCCAACCAAGAGTCATATGTCACGTGCTCCAGTAAGTTCTTCAAAGTTACCACACACAGTTCAAAATTTGCACAGTACACACAGACAGACATTTCTAAGTGGGTGTGGAACTACCCACTTAGGTCACAGTGCATAAAATTTTGATCTTTCAATATGTGAAGTTGTATAGTTGCTTTCATAAATTACACAAGCTTCTTTAATACTGCAAAGTCATGTACCTCTCCACTTTCACAACTTTTTGAGCATCAACTGTTACAGTTATAGTGTCTTTTGTTGGCACTCTGGCGAGAAGAGTCTCATTTATCTTCAGATAAAATGACTGCACTGTTTGAACTTGAGCTGCTGCTACAGGATGACCATAATAGGGATTTGGTCTTCCAAAGACTCCTTTTCCAGACATCACATTTCTTGATTTGTCTACCATGCACTTTGATGCTGATGGGATGTGGTTCAAAATTGTTTTCTTCAAAAATGTCTCCAGAATAACAGTTAAAACCTGCACCTTTTCACTGTAGGATGCAGACTATTCAACAGCTGAATTGATATTTGTGAAAAATTCCTGGCAAGAGTGCTTTGGTTCATTTTCTTGAGAAGACGGAATTACTACTTTGAAGAGTGTGGTCAGGTTTCCTGTAGTGTATTCAGCCATAGCTTTAGTAATTTCTCTGCACTTTCTTGATACATAGAGCTTATGACTCGACTTCACTGACCACGGTTTCTTAGCAGGACTAACACCTAGCTCTGTAGCTGACTGATTCAGGGTATTTAATTCTTCCTCTACTGATGCAAAATCTGCATTGTCTGCACCATGGGAGGCTTCACGCTGTTCAGATACTATCATTGTTGTTATTCTGTCAAAACAATTAGAACACAAAAAACTGTCACTGGAAATGTCTTCACTCTGAAACAGAGTCTTCAAACTGAACAAAGTCTTTTTTGTCTGTCTTCTAAATCACTCTTTTATGGATATGCAAATACTTGGCAAACTTCACTCTCCTGTGGCCCCAGTCAGAAGGCATTTCAAACAGTCCTTTTCACAAAATACACTGCAACTGTGTCAATTGACAAATTCCTCACGAAAACACAGAACTTACTGGATGGTCTCAGATTTCTTAAATGCCTCTTCAGTACACAAATTAGCACTGAACAACTAAAATACAGAAACCTGCAACGAACAACCACGACAAAGAAACTGACAAGAAACTACAATGAAGTAAGAAATATCTGCAACAATGAAAGTGGAAAGAAATAACTGCAACAAAGAAAGTGATAAGAAATAACTGCAACAAAGAAAGTGATAAGAAATAACTGCAACAAAGAAAGTGATAAGAAATAACTGCAACAAAGAAAGTGATAAGAAATAACTGCAACAAAGAAAGTGATAAGAAATAACTACAAAAAGGAAAATAGAAATAAAAATTGTAACAAAGAAATTAGTACGAAACAACTTCAGTGAAGACACATTACCCAGCTCTCCTGTACAAAGAATATAGTACTACATGGTACTAATCCACAGAAAAATATCTAACTTTTCGGGATTGCTGTAAATTATAAAAGAAATCTGAAAGGCGACAGTAAAAGAACTCTGACAGATATGTCCAAGCAGAGAATACCATTGTAGTCATAAAGCAATTCTCTCTCAAATAGAAAAACAAAATATCTAAATATCTAGAACTGTTACATAGACAGAGCATTTTAAAAGAATTTCCGAAATTTGCATCTTCAAAATGGTGTTCGCAGTGTTATCTTTGGAGGCCTGTATCTCGGGGCAGGAATTTTTTTGGAGAAAAAAAAAAGTGTGTTTCTTTCTTACTCCTGAATTTTAACATGCGCTAAAGTCAATAACATCCAAGCCTATGAAGGTAACCCCCCCTGCCTGAAGTGATACGGATTATGCCTTTTGTGATATTCAAATAATGTTAACCTCCTCTGAGTGACGCTCAACATAAACTGAAAAATTCTGATATCTTATTTCATCCACAGCAACGTTGTGCAGACATTGTCAAATATGACTGATTATTTCACCTGGCGATTTATGTGCTACTAAATCTACATACACACTCACCACATGTGTGATCCAAAGGTGTTCTCTCTGTTCACCTTAGGTACCCATAAAGAAAAAAGGTCAAGAAAAACAGAAGGACGGGACAGTAAATCATAGTGAAATGCTTTGATAATATGGCTTACATTTCGGTACTGAGTGTAGAAATTAAATCAGTGTTACATTACATACCCGTAAAAGGCAAAACATGATCTACAATAGGGATTAACCTGACCTCAAGAGCATGACCACATGCAGTTGAGATGCAGTTTGACAACATGTAACAAATCACTATAAGAGTGAAACAAGTAGTTGAAAACACGGAAGAAGTTTTAGTAACACTTTGTTGGCTTAGCATATGGAAAGAGCTCCCAAACTCTCAAATTATTGTGGAGTCAGAATGTCACATGTGGATATGGTGTGCTGACGTGCAAGATGGCCCACGTGTGGTACAATTATCGTGTCAATGGAAGCGTCCGATTCCACCTGTCCGCTTTGACACATGATGTAAGGGTGTTGTGGTGAGACGTCATTACGGCATGGAGTTTCAGTTGGTTGTGTTTGTAGATGTTATCTTGTTGTGTTTGATGGCGCCCTGTGTGTGTGTGTGTGTGTGTGTGTGTGTGTGTGTGTTTCTGTTGTATTTAGGTTGTCCCCTCCCTAAAACCCCCCATTCCACATGGTTGTCCCGTTAATTTGATTGTATTTTTGGAGTGATATGTTATTGTCTTATTTAGGCCTATACATATTTTCGTGTTTTTTGCTGTGTGTATGCAGTGATCTAATAGGAGACGCTAGGATATCATTGGAGATGCTTAGAATAGGCATTTCCACCATATTGATGACGTCATGGGTCAAAGCCAACAGGTGGAATCAGACACTTCCATAATCCCCAATTTTCCATGAACATATAAGTTAATATTTAGGCTACATAAATAATTGATAAGTCAATCCATTGTTAGTTGCAATTTACATTTGGGAGTATCTACACCACATCACTGCCATCGTTATCATCTCCCAACATTTCAACTCTGCTGCTGGAGCCTACTTCCTGGAGCAAGTTGGTCGCACTGCGAAACCATACCAGGATGAAGACTTCAGAATTTGAACAGAAATATTGAACGAAGTGGCCTATATTTCAAATTTGACCTCACTTTACACTTTATGCCAATCTCTCTGTGTGTAATAGCTGGGATTATTGAAACTACCAGTATTGCTTGTCTGCTTTGACACATGACACTATACAGTGACTGAGTGGTACCAATGTTCTCTGAAGGCCATCACAGTGAAAAATAAACTGAATATGAAGAATGTGGCATGATACTGTGGTCTAGTCACTAATAGAAATGGAATATAAGCAGCCACCAAATTAGACATACACCTCAACTGAATCTACAAATGCTCTCCAAAAACTTACTGAAAATAAAGATTTTTCTGCTATTCAACTCTTTCTGCCACACTGAATGAGTCCTTTAACATGGACATCATACAGGAAAAACAACAATTTCACTTGAGCCTACTGAACTGGGAAATACGGAAGCGTCCGATCCCGCCCGTCTGCTTTGACCCGTGACGTCACAAATATGGCGGAAATGACCATAAACCATGATTCCAATATGGCGCATATAAAGTTGTTACATACACATTATGAGGACGAAAATACATCGAAAAACACACACACAGGTTCCACAAAAAGCCTAATGACACTAACGGGACAAGTGCGGGAAATAGGAGGTTTTTGGGTGGGAACAAATTAAATACATACAAATTTAAACACCCACCCCCATACAAAACAGTGAAAAAAACCGACATCACAAAACTCCCCAAATACCGCTAAACACGGGCGTACCCAGCGAGGGGCGCGGGTGGGGGGAGGGGGGGGGGGGGCAACTGCCCCTCACCAGAAGATATTTGCAGTTTTTTACTAGATTACTGTTTTATTTAATAAGAAGTGCTGCATGTTTTCTCGCATTGTACAAGTGCATTCTCGTATTTAAAATGTTTATTAAAAGCAGTTTTTCACTGGTTTACAGTTTTATTTAATAACAAGTGCTGTATGTTGTCTCGAGTCCTAATTTCCTGAGACTAGTATGACCTGCCCCCCCCCCCCCCCCCAGTTCAGATCCTGGGTACGCCCTTGCCACTAAACACAATATCATCTGGACTCTGACACTTCCCTTGACCTATATAGCTCAACAGCAGCTCCCGATCCCATAAATTAGGACCTAACACTTCCCTTGACCTATATAGCTCGAAAACATCTCCTGATAGCAATACCAAGAGTCACAGCCACACATTGGGATCGAACACTTCCTATGACCTGTTATCCTTACGACATCTCCACATACAGCCGTCTATGGTCCGAGACGCCGGAACTTTAAGCAAGCCTCATTTCTTCACGACATCTTGAATACTTCACGACTTCATCCAAAAATCCGAATAGCTGAAGAAATTTTATTAGAGACAATGCACTGTCCCTCATCATAGCCAACAACCAAAAACTGTTGACCCTGTTAGTCATATCCATACCTACCAGACATAAAAAAAGCAATTTACCAAAATTCATACATGACGCCACACTCGCAAACTAAACCAAAAACATCACCTAACACCACCAGAGAGCACCACCGATCGCATCAAAACGACACCTACAAACACACCACTCTTACAAACTAAATTCCACGCCATCGTTACGTCACACACAACAACAGCCTTATGTCACGGGTGGGATCAGACGCTTCGGTCGACCCCTGAACGGTAAATGTTACCTATCTTGCGAGTGATACTTATTCTAGAGTTATGAAGAAGCTTACTTCAAACCTTACATTTATCTCACCACACCAACAGACCAATGATATCATGAGCACGGGGAAGATAAATATCACCAAATAAAAACGATGACATCACTAACAACATGAAAATGTTAGCAGAACAGACAATCAGCTAACAGGATCTCCACAGAGGATTAGGGAGTTTTGGATTAGGATGTTCTTGTTATTAATGCCTTGAAACACAAACATTTGAAAAAAAAAAAGACCACAGTGGAAAGTGGAAGTCTTCACCAAGAGCTTAAGGTAACTATAGAATATGCATTACATAGGTAAACAAATTGTCATCACACATTGATTGGCTCACGAATCTACAAGCAAAATGTCATCTTGAACTGAACCTACACGTCAAGGAACCCTTAAGATCAGTCTATCACCACAACCAGCATAAAAAAAGAAACTGCAAACCAGAATGGCACAACTTTTAGTAAAATTGCCATCTCCACTTGATACAGTATACAATACAACCTAAAGCTGATACCCACAATAACTAAATGACATGTTGTAAACCAACATGAACACCATACAAACCAACAATATAACATGTCCCACTTCGAAAAATACATCAATGTCTTGAACCATACATTAGACGCGTTGTTTCAGTGTCAACATCTGCAGGTACAACATGGTTGCAGCAAAGCAAGTTATTTTACACAAATAATCGTATACCAGCAATTCAGAGGTGCACTTGGAAACCGTATTTACGTGTACGTACCTTTTATAGGTTTTTCTTATACCTTACTACTTCATGCAATCACACTCAGCCAAGATTTAAATAGTCGTGCAAAGTTTCCTATATACGTATTCCTAAAGTACCAATCAAAAACAGAAAGGCAGTAATGAAACAACTCGCATACCAACTACATTTTAATGACGCTAACGGAAAATCAGACTATATAGTCGAGGTACAAAACATTTTATTAAATGCAATATAAGTACATGAAAATATCCAGTACAGAATAAAATCCATATTCTGATTCTCCTAACACTAAGGCATACTTCAGGGCACGAACTAAGGAGTTTTACGTCCATTCTTAAGATTATAGTTCAGGCAATGATACTTCAAAAGATCGTATGTATCTCAGCCCCACAAGTGCTCAATGCATATTTTTATAGGCAACTTACGTAATAAACATATATACTACTATCTGAATAACGCTGTAGTAACTAAAACAAATAAGTGTTCTTGGTGTCAACGACATGCTCACTGAGATGCCAAAAAGCGAATGATAAACAAATTCGACGACATACTTAAAAGATGGAAAAATGTAAATTCAAACAATTATCTTACTGTATGGAACGTAAATGCGTGGCATTTTGCTCCCGTAAATTTCAGTTTCTGCAGCTTCTCTTCTCACAACACACCGCGAAACAAAGAAGTATCTAGTATGGACGCTTCATACAGATTCAAATTATTGCCGGCTGCATGCATATATCTCTGGAACCGCTATCAAGCTTTTTCATATTAATAACTAGGGTGTGGAATATAAATATAGAATGATACATGTCCAACATTATCATAAATGCATTCATACATTTCCTAGTACGAAAATATTGTCTATGAGTTCTATCTATAAATATTGTTAACATAGTCTTAAACGTCACAGAACAGTAAATTTTGCATTACAGGCAGTGTCTCTATAGGCCCGTTCACACGCAACGATCTGTCTGCGCAAAAGTCTGCGCACAACACATCTGCGCAGACGGATCGTTGCGTGTGGACATAAGATTTGCGCCAACCTGAGGTGTGTGCAAACCTGGGAGTTGGAGTTGGAGGTTTGAGCGAAACCTGTCAATTCTGTGGGTTCAAACCACATCTGCGCAGACAAGTTGGAGCGTGTGGACAGGAGATCGCCGCAAATCTGGCGCGCAACAGCTTTTTGATCAGTCTAGTGTTTGTATTTGTGCGCACAGGGCATTAAAATGGTTGATACTCGTCAGTGTTCTCGAGAGTTTGAAAGTGAATTCATTGAAATGTACAGAAACCACCCATGTTTGTGGAAGATTAAAAGTAAAGAATATAGTGACCAAGACAAAAAGACAGCAGCATACAATGCTCTAATTGAAAAACTGCGGGCAGTTGACGCCTCGACAAACAGAGAAACGGTAACAAAAAATAAAAAATTCGTTGCGAACTGGCGACATTATTTGCGGATGGATGTCGAAACTTATAATTATCTCTTAAAGCTTGTAACCCCTCATGAGAAAAAATACTTGTATGACAAGGGCAATTTCTCCTCATGAACGGCTGGCGGTAACATTAAGATTCCTAGAAACAGGACGGAGCTACAAGGATTTGGAATTTTCAACTGCAATATCGAAACAAGCGTTGAGTAAAATAATACCCAACACATGTGAGACTATTTATGCTGCCCTGAAGGATGAGTTCATGAAGGAAAGTCAAGTAAATTAAGTCTGTCAGCGAACTATTTACCGAAAAGAGTTATCCAAAGTTCAGAAATCTAGAAGATCTGGTGTAAGATTAGATCAAGTATACCAGCCAACGTTGTGGTATTTTGATCTGCTTGGCTTTCTTAGTGATCAAGAAACGCCAAGACCAAGCAGGAGTACAATTGAAGATGAAATTGGAGTGTCAATGTGCCAGGAAATGGAACACGAGGTAATGTAAAACAAAACAGGTTCGCCCTGCAACTCTCGAAGTAAATGTTCGTGAGAAAACTGCTTTCGCTTTAGCAGCCACTGTCTACACCATTTTGACCGCTTTCTCTGGTTCCTGCGGTTGGTCTGAACGTTTTTTGCAACACAAGTTGCGAACACAGACCACAACAGAACTTCCTCCATTTCTATATTTCAAAATAACTGAATTAAATTTTTGACATTTACGGGGAGCATAGTCGCTTGCCACTGATTTCTTTTCTACACCGACAGATGGCGGGCGAGTACTAGATTGGGGTTTGTGTCATGTGAACACACCACATTTGCACCGATCTTTTGCATGTACAGACATCTGCGCCGATGTCTGCACAGACAGGTCGTTGCATGTGGACCGGGCTTAATAGCAGACTTTGGAGATGAAAATACCAAAACCTTGAGTTGCTAATGTATTGTTGCATCAAATTCTGGAGGAAATGTTCATTGAGAAAAAAAGTCTTCATTGTGCAGACATATGAAATCAGGATAATATATGGTATATAGTCTTGAAACTCTTGCTCTTTCAGCTGTCGGCCAGCTCTGCCCCTATACCTCATTTATAAAAATTTGTAAAATCGGTAAGCGGATCTAAATCCCCTATTCAGTCACTCGTTGACCACGATGGAACCGAAACAGAGGACGACCGAAGAAAGGCAGAAATACTGAATTCAGTGTTCCGAAACTGTTTCACTGCGGAAAATCGTAACACGGTCCCTGACTTCAGCCGTCGCACGGACGCCAAAATGGAAAATATTGAAATAAACGATATCGGAATTGAAAAACAACTGCTATCACTTAGTAGCGGAAAAGCATCCGGACCAGACGAGATACCCTTAAGATTCTACAGTGATTATGCTAAAGAACTTGCCCCCTTTCTATCAGCAATTTATCGTAGATCGCTGGAAGAACGTAAAGTACCTAGCGACTGGAAGAAAGCGCAGGTCGTTCCCATTTTCAAGAAGGATCATAAATCAGATGCGAATAATTATAGGCCTATTTCGCTTACGTCAATCTGTTGTAGAATAATGGAACATGTTTTGTGTTCTCGTATTATGACGTTCTTAGATAATACAAATCTCCTTCATCATAACCAACATGGATTCCGCAAACAGAGATCATGTGAAACTCAGCTCGCCCTATTTGCCCAAGAAATTCACAGTGCCGTAGACACTGGCGAGCAGATTGATGCCGTATTCCTGGACTTCAGGAAGGCATTTGATACGGTTCCGCACTTACGTTTAGTGAAAAAAATACGAGCTTACGGAATATCGGACCAGGTTTGTGATTGGATTCAGGATTTCCTAGAAGAAAGAACACAACATGTCATTCTTAACGGTTCAAAATCTGCAGATGTAGAGGTAATTTCGGGAGTACCGCAGGGAAGCGTGATAGGACCTTTATTGTTTACAATATACATAAATGACTTAGTTGACAACATCGGTAGCTCCGTGAGGCTATTTGCAGATGACACGGTTGTCTACAAGAAAGTAGCAACATCAGAAGACTCGTACGTACTCCAGGAGGACCTGCAGAGGATTAATGCATGGTGCGACAGCTGGCAGCTTTCCCTAAACGCAGATAAATGTAATATAATGCGCATACATAGGGGCAGAAATCCATTCCAGTACGATTATGCCATAGGTGGTAAATCATTGGAAGCGGTAACGACCGTAAAATACTTAGGAGTTACTATCCGGAGCGATCTGAAGTGGAATGATCACATAAAACAAATAGTGGGAAAAGCAGGCGCCAGGTTGAGATTCATAGGAAGAATTCTAAGAAAATGTGACTCATCGACGAAAGAAGTAGCTTACAAAACGCTTGTTCGTCCGATTCTTGAGTATTGCTCATCAGTATGGGACCCTTACCAGGTTGGATTAATAGAAGAGATAGACATGATCCAGCGAAAAGCAGCGCGATTCGTCATGGGGACATTTAGTCAGCGCGACAGCGTTACGGAGATGCTGAACAAGCTCCAGTGGCGGACACTTCAAGAAAGGCGTTACGCAATACGGAGAGTTTTATTATCGAAATTACGAGAGAGCACATTCCGGGAAGAGATGGGCAACATATTACTACCGCCCACATATATCTCGCGTAATGATCACAACGAAAAGATCCGAGAAATTAGAGCAAATACGGAGACTTACAAGCAGTCGTTCTTTCCACGCACAATTCGTGAATGGAACAGGGAAGGGGGGATCAGATAGTGGTACAATAAGTACCCTCCGCCACACACCGTAAGGTGGCTCGCGGAGTATAGATGTAGATGTAGATGTTATGATGTTTCTTGTTAATCATCAATTACAGTTAAGCAATAGTAACTTTCACATACATAATACCATGATAAACATTTTCACAGTCACTGCTTCCTTCAAGCAGGCCTCTTTAGAGGTGGTAGGGGCTTGAATGCAGAGTTCGGCAACGCTGCACTATTGCTTTCCATTGGCCCATGGCAGACTGCTTGCCGAAAGATGCTATGGGCTGATCTGAAATACATCCTGAAATTGCGTGGGCCGGCCGGAGTTGCCGAGCGGTTCTAGGCGCTTCAGTCTGGAACCGCGCGACCACTACGGTCGCAGGTTCGAATCCTGCCTCGGGCATGGATGTGTGTGATGTCCTTAGGTTAGTTAGGTTTAAGTAGTTCTAAGTTATAGGGGACTGATGACCTCAGATGTTAAGTCCCATAGTGCTCCAAGCCATTTGAACCATTTTTTGAAATTGTGTGGTCTGTATCATTTAAATAGGGTTAATTACAGTTTCATGTTGTTTGTCACTATTTATTCAAATCTTCTTTCAACCAAATATTTTATTGAATTCAAATGACTTAAAATATTTTACACATGTAGATTGTTTGTCAGTCCAAATATAAACACGAGATTCATTAATGATGCTTAGCTACAAAAACGTATAAGAAGGCCAAAAGGCCGAAATACAAAACGTTCCTTCCAATCCCAAATTTTCATCAAGTGATTGCGCTTGTTAAATTCCTTTAACTTTTGTTGCCCTGTCGTCTTCAGTTGCATTTAACATTATCTTGCCAATTATCATGTGTAATCCGTTATTCAACAGTAATTAGATGGGTCCAAAGTGATAATTACCAACATAATAATAGGCTACATACAAATGCTTTAGAATTAAAATAGAACTAATATTTATTCACAGCTGTGTCACAATTTTTGTCTTTAACAGTTCACATTAATATATTCACTGCTATAAATCATATACAATTAAGTATTACAGGGCTATATACCGAAACTGTCAGCAGACAAGCTGGTGCATTCTAGTAAAATGCTCAGAGAACCTATACGTATCAGATAGTGTTGCCTATTGGAAATGCTCTTCCAGCAGCCATAAGGTGACAGTTTCCAGAGTCATAATGGGACAGTTTCAGGCCCTTTATTGCATATATACATATTGTATGTATGTACTATATGTTAACCAGGGACCTAGAAACGACGGAGAGGCTCCGTCCCTACTACAGCCGCTGTGGTCCACAACCCCACGATGGCTACCACAGTCCACCTCACCCCTCCACCACCCCACACCGAACCCAGGGTTATTGTGCAGTTCGGTCCCCGGTGGACCCCCCAGGGAATGTCTCACACCAGACGAGTGTAACCCCTACGTTTGCGTGGTAGAGTATTGGTGGGGTACGCGTACATGGAGAACTTGTTTGCGCAGCAACTGCTGACATAGTGTAACTGAGGCGGAATAAGGGGAACCAGCCCACATTCGCCGAGGCAGAAGGAAAACCGCCTAAAAACCATCCACAGACTGGCCGGTTCACCGGACCTCATAACATATCCGCCGGGCGGATTCGTGGCGGGGACCAGGCATTCCTTCCCGCCCGGAAAGTCGTGCGTCAGACTGCACGGCCAACCGGGCAGGCATATACTCATATTGGCAATGCTTGCTCTTTATAATTAAAATATATTGTGTGCTTTTATACAGGGTGAAGAAACAATGCTTCACTTGCAGGTCGGCATGCGATTCCTCATCCAAATTCAAGATAAAAGTTTATCTAGCAAAATCAGATCAGATGCATCAGATGTACAGAGGAATGTGGGTCACCCCACACTACCCTAGGAGCTATTATATGTCACTGAGTAGATTGCTGCGACATCAAACCCACATCAACCATGGAGCTATAGTTCGAATTCTCATTAGGTTCCTTTTTCACTTTTTAGACGTCCCTCCCCTAGTTATCGTTTATAAGCAGGACATCATTCTATCACATGACCGTGGAATCCATTAAACTGCATCCATGTGTCTACTAACTGCACAGAGCACAACCATTAATGGTCCTGTAAAGGTCATGTAGGGTTGTTTCCTGATGGAGTACACAAACAATGAATACTTTGGTAGTCTTTTGGTGCAGGGGGTACCTACCAACCAAGGTGGCGCTACTTCTCCATGAATATGTTACGTGATACCCTCAAAGGTGCCATCCTGATAAGAATGTTGTCTGGAGCAACGCCTTCAGGAAACTGGTAATATTTGTTCACAAATAATGGACAGAGGTTGTGCAGGCACTAGATGTACTCCATGAGCAGAGGACGCGATTCTTCAAACTGTTCACCAGTCACTTTGGCGAGGTACCCATGACGCTGCAAAGGAACTGCATCCATATCATTACACATTTAGTTAACACCACTGACCAGAAGATCGAATTTGACAAGTACAGTTTTGTGATTGATTTTTACACCAATTGCAAAATAATGAAAAATATTATAAATAATGTGATATTGACTGATGAATCTAGTTTCACTCATAAAGATGTTTTCAACCTCCACAACAGCCATTATTGGTCAGAACACAACCCACATGTCATGTCACCCATGCACGTGGCTTTCAGGCAGTCTTGGGCATCAACCTGTGCACTGAAATCCTGGGAGGAGTGTTTGTGATCCCTTACCTATTGGAAGACAGGCAGAATGCGTTGCTGTATTGTACTTTTCTTTGCAATACTTTGCCAGAACCATTAGAAAACGTTCCACTTGGTATCTGGTGACGGCTATGGTTTCACCATAATGGTCGACCTCCACACTTTGGAATTAATGTACATAGCTATTTAACTGAAGCCTCTCCAAGGAAATGGACTGGTTGTGGAGGTCTAATGTTCTGGTCTCCACGTTCCTTGGACCTTACCCCACTAGATTTTTATTTGTGCTTCACTTAAACGAACAAGTATATAGTACTCCAGCAATGGACATACACGACCTCATAGCTCACGTGCATGTTGCTTCAGTAACGATGGATGCAGGTGTGTTGCATAGGGTCCAGCAATGTATGTCCAGCAAGTGGCGAAGTTTTTACAAATTCAAGATGGTCGCTTTGAACATCTTCTCTGAAGTGAACGTTACTCATATCTCAATGAAGATAAGCCTGGACATCAAATATACAGAACAGAATTATTGTGTGTATCATAGCATGCAGTCTAGCGTAGCCTATCTATTGTGCTTTTGTACCTCATTGGACACAGATAATGTTACTGTATCCGCTATTATTTTCTATGGACGAAAAAAAGTGGTCCTTTACATCTGTAAGGTGTTCGTGTCATGTCTTATTGTTTAAATGAAGGTAACAGTAGCAGAGCTGTAAACTGGGTACAATTTGATGCTTAAACTGAAAACAAAAATTTTTTTTGACACGAATGCGGCTCGAGGTAGCAGCAAGTCTGCATGTTGTTCCCCATGGTATTCCATCGTCTCTATGAGCTAATGGGACATCTCCAGCACAGTGCAGAGTTCATGCTACCTGTTCTTTGGCATGTCGCATGTAGGACTGCCAGAGCCTCGTTTTAAAATCTCATTTCTATTAAACCTATATGTAGGACTAGATTTCTGCTAGATACACTTTTGTATTGAAGTGGGATGAGGAATCGCATGCTGGCCGCCAAGTCAGGCATTTTTTTCTTCATGGTGTGTATTCTAAAACATTTTCCTTGTTCTACTTGGACTTTAAACTATTCCTCCACTAATTAACAGCCAATAAGCAGGTGCCCATTATATCATCACTGTATAGACTTATTTTCTCGGGATTATATTTGTTCTGTTTATCCCATCTGAAGCAAATATGAGAAAAAGAATAGTAATCATTTCATAATAGGACATGACACTATTCATCACTCACCCTTGTGACTCATAAACGAGTGTAGTATTCAACCACAAAAATCATTGGACAATTACTCAGGGAAGAGGTTAATAGATAATAAAAGTAATATGCTTGTCTCGTTTTCAGAAGGTCAGCAACCAAATTCCTCTTCTGTCTATCCAAATTTAGGTTTTTTAACCGACTTTGTGAATTATTTAAGGCAGGGATCTCCAAAATACAACCTGCGAGCTGCATTCAGCCAGTGAAGGAATTTAATCTGACCTATTGTTGAGAGTAAGTTTTGAAAAATAGGGTGCGATTCTTCCCACTTGTTTAACTCTTTTAACATCTTGAGCTTTCTTTATTTCGAGTACATGTGTATTGTGTCTGTTCAAACTAAAAAGAGAAAAGTGGATAGTGAGTGAAACTTCCTGGCAAATTAAAACTGTGTGCTGGACTGAGACTCAAACACAGGACCTTTGATTTTAGGTCCCAAGTTCGAGTCTTGGTCCATTACACAGTTTTAATCTGCGAAGTAGTTTCATATCAGTGCACACTCCCCTGCAGAGTGAAAATTTCATTCTGGAAACATCATCCAGGCTGTGGCTAAGCCATGTCGCCACAGTACCCTTCCTTCCAGGAGCGCTAGTTCTGCAAGGTTTGGAGGAGTGCTTCTCTGAAGTTTAGAAGATAGGAGATGAGGTGGTGTAGGAAACAGAGCTGTGATGACAGGTCATCAGTCGTGCCTCAGCTCAGATGGTAGAGCACTTGCCTGCAAAAGGCAAGGGTCCCGATTTCGAATGTTGGTCCAGAACATAGTTTTAGTCTGCCAGGAAGTTTCATATCAGTGCACACTCAGCTGCAGAGTGAAAGTTTCATTCTGGATGGTGAGTGTCTTATCTTCAACAAAATTTGGGCAATGTAATATTTTGTTGTAGATAAATACATCAAACAAATGTGTCTTATCATTAAGGAAGTTATTGCTGTTCTTAAGAAATACAATACTCATCATCACAATGAAGAAATGCATGGTGCACAGTTTGATAGAGAGGTGAATTTTAATTACAGCTGAAAAACTGTTTCCAGACAAAGCAGAACAATGTAAAGCAGTTACTCTTTCAGCAAATATAGTGGCACATCCAGTTAAAAATTTTGTTTGTAATTTATCTTGACAGTTGCAAGAAAAGGTATCTAAATTTGCTCAGCCGCAGACTCAAAACCCTGCACAAATCTGAAGAAATTTCTAATACTGCTAAAGCTGTGTTGTTTTTTTACAAGTATTAACACACCGTTGCTGAAGAACTAGCAGATCTGATTTCCTTTTGGGGTACAGTTTGGGGGGGAGGGAATATGGGGGTTGGACAAATATATGGAACATCGAGAAAAATGCATGTCTGAACATAAATGCAGATGCTGCCCAAGCCTGCAGGTAGCGATATTATATTTCATCAGGGATGGCACTTGTGCAATGTCTTCCATATGTGCAGGTGTCAGTCATGGTCAGAATAGTGCTCTGTGCAGCTGGGAATGGATTGTGTAAGAGCTAAGTGCATTCAAATGTGAGCACATTGTTGGTGCTCGTATGGTGGGTACTTCCACAATCAACATGGCTGAAGAATTTTGTGTTTAGATAGAAACCATATCGAAGATTTATACCACATAAAAAAACGTCATTTACTAAGCTACAACGTGGGTGAAAGTGTGTGTCATGTGATCTTGAGATACAGTCATTGAAGAGGATTTTAATGCAACATAGGAGGACGAGAGCTGCAAAGGTCACTGCAGAAATGAATGTCACACTCATGAACTCTGTCAGTACCAAAACAACGTGAAGTTAGCTTCATTAGCAGGGAATTTACAGTGTGAGCTGGAATTCCAAAACCATTCATCACTCAGCCAAATAAAATTTTTGAAAACATTATCAGCGATCTTATATTAATATAATAATAACAAAACAGTTTTTATCGCAAATTTCTCTTAATAGGAGTTACTGGTTTCATTTCTTAAGGATCCTCTTCAGACTGCAGAACGGCAGGTGGACTTCCATGGAGCAGGTTGCGCTGATCCACGCAGTAACTTCAGCGTCGTCGATCCGCGCAGCCTGCTCCATTTAAGTCCACCTGCCGTTCTAGAGTCTAAAGATGATCCTTAAGGAATGAAACTGGTCACTCCGATTAAAAGAAATTTGGGGTCAAGACTGTTTTTTAATTATTATACTGATCCAAATGCCCATAGTTGGAAAATGTGGTGCTAAAACCACAAAACATGGACTGTGGAACAATGGATGGATCTGATTTTGTTGGATGAGTTTTGTTCCACACCTCTGTCATCGTTACCTGAAATTTCCACTATTTTACAGGAAGAATGGTATAATATTCACCTGAGAACTGTACAGCATCTGTAGTTATCAATTTCGAGAACACTGGAAGCTGATTAGAATGCAAGTGGTTTACCTACTCGTGTTAGGCACGTTAATCTGTTGTTTTTTGGTGTGTTCATATTTTTGTATACCCCTGTATACAGATTTTGTTGGAAGACTGGATTCATAATGTAAAGCCTATGGTGGTACAAAATACTTAAAACTACGCTGTGTACTTCATCAGGAAAGGTTTTTTGTAAAGTCAGTGGATGTGTTCTGTGTGATGAAGCTATTAGTTTCTGTTGTTAGCTTCATTTGATGCTGTGGATTTGAATCCATCAGTCCAAGTCTTTCCTAGAAGAGGTAGAATCTTTATCAAGTGATGTCTCACACTACAACGCAGCAAGGGGGTTAACCTGTGACAAAATTCTATCAAGCTTCTTTCCTTTCCGAATAGAGATTGAAATATTTCTGGATGAGGAAGACAATCTTTTGAAAGTCCTGTCAGACAAATTACGGCAATGAAAACTAGGTTTTTTGGAGATGTTGCTTTCCATGTGAATGAAATTAATAAAATACTTCAAGGGGATTAAAATATTATTTGTAACCTTTACAAACATTTTAAAGCTTGCAGACCGAAAGTGATACTTATTGAACACAATGCCACACTTCAGCAATTGCGAGTCACCGAATGGTGACCATGGTTCAACTTTTCCACTTTTGTTTGCAACAGAATTTCTTGGTTACCTGACGAAAGTGTTGTCTTCCAGGTTCTCAGATTTACATGTGCATTCCAAATGATCGAAATTTCCAGAATCCTTTTTCTGGAGAGTGGAGGATGCTCAGGCAGAAGTGAAAGGGAAATCACTGGTCTGCAAGCTCATAACACATTGAAGGATAAGTTTAAAGAAGGAAACTTTCTTCAATTTTATATATTCCATCTGCAAGAAAGAAATCCTAAATCAAATATTTTGCATGAGGTTTGTTATCTGTATTTGGTACAACCAACAACGTTTTCTTTGCTGAAATTTAAAAAATCTAAATACAGAAGTAACCTGAGTGATGAAAAATTCACAAAATGATTTACTCATACAACGGACTAAATGAGCGACATAGTTTGAAAAATCTGAATTCGATAGATAAATTTCATACCTCTCAGTAAGGGTACTAAAGAGTAACTGAGGTTTTCACTCACTATAGTGTTTGTGTTATACAGTAATATATTTCATTACAGTTTTCGTCTTGATTTTCTGAAAAAATATGTTATCTGGCACCCACTGAGATTCAAACCTTCATATGTGGTCCTTGTCCAGTAATTTTGAGACCCATGGCTTAAGGCATATCTTATCCCAGAACATACTTGTGTCCACATCTAATGACGACATCGATGTCGACAGAACGGTAAACACTAATCCACATTCATTCCTTCTTTATAAGAATTTCTAACCGTTTGATAGCATATTAAATATGCATCATATGTCTATTTACACACTGGGTTAAACCAAACTGAAAAAAAATTCGACATAGTTTAACATTAATGTTGAAGACACTCATAAATGATCATCCTGTATCCAAAGCATTTACTAAAAAGTATTTCATGTTTATGATGGTACAGGGTGTCCCAGGAGCAATGGTTAGTACTCAGATACACCACAGGAATGCTAATTTGAAACAAAAAATTTAATACCGACATGTGCCCTATTCGGAATGGTTTACAAGATAGAACACATTTAATGGTTCAAATGGCCCTAAGCACTATGGGACTTAACATCTGAGGTCATCAGTCCCCTAGACATAGCACTAATTAAACCTAACTAACCCAAGGACATCACACACATCCATACCCGGGGCAGGATTCGAACCTGTGACTGTAGCAGCAGCATGGTTCCGGACTGAAGCGCCTATAATGGTTCAGCCACAGCAGCTGACTGTTTACTGTATGTTGTTATTTATGATGGCTTTACCCATGGTTTCACACACAACTGATTTGAATTATAGTTAACAAACTGAAGGCAAAAAGTTGTGCTGAATTATTCAAACATTGTTGGAAACCAATACAATTTCAAAGACTGGAGAGAAACCACAAAAATAATCCCACAGGTTTCAACTTCTGATCCACTCCCATTCCTATGGAGGAAAAACATCGTAAACAGTGAGGTTGAAAGCAATGCAGTATGAATGACTAGAAAAAAACGTCAAAGATGTTGGTGGGTAAGATACATAAGTGCACACAACTAGCCTAAAAACAATTTTACATTAGAAATATTCTGTCCTGGCAATAATTCAGAACAGGGAATATTCCCAAATGAAATTTTTTACTTAAAGTGAGTGTTCCTGTCACATCTCTAAGTATTGTCCATTTCTCCTGAGACAATCTTCACCTCAGTCCAAAGAAGAATAAATGTGTAAGTGAGTAGGGATTTGAAAATTTACGTACAATATATATTTTATTTTTATTTTATATTTTTAATTTAATTTCATTTTATATGTTTTTTATATTTTTATATTTTATGAGTAGTAAGTAGGCACATTGGGTGCACTTGGGGAAAAAAGGACCAACGTTTTCTGAATCTGGCAGCAGTGCAGCAATGACCAAAATCTCCAAAATATATTGATAAAATTGTGAAAATAGAAACGTGAAGGTAAATTTCTATTAAGTAGAAGTTTGAGCTCATGAAATTCATTATTATTATCTTTAAATTTCTTCATCTCATTGTATCTCAGTTCAACCTTTCCATCTTCAAAAACCGAAAATCTAAGTTAGTTATTAATTTCAAATATCTGTCTGGTAAAACAGTCTTAAACTCATTAGCTCCATGCAATTTTTTCTCCATATCTAGTATTCAAATATTCATGACCAGTATTGCTATAAAAATATTTAACTGCAGCTCACAAATTAGAATTGCCGTAGACATTGAGTTTCTTGGCTAGGGGCTCCATTAAAATAGAAAAAAATTATTAATAAAATTTAAATTTATTTTTTATTTTTATTATTTATTTTTTTCTGTATAAATGGACACCTCAGCGAACCACAACGAAAAACTTGTAAGGGTTTATACTGTTGAAGAGATAGCAGAAATGGTAGATACAAAACCTGAATTATATTATTCACTTTTTGAAGATGATGAAGTAAAAATTAAAGATTTTGAATTCTAAGATGATGAAGAAGAAGATGACAGTGGCAGCTAATAACATCCATAGGGCAACGTTTCTATTTTAGTTTCTACGGCATATATTTTATCATCATGAGGACTCAATACTATTTTATTTACCATGATGAAAAAATTTACATTTAAAGCTTTGTATTAAATTCATGTTTCGGTATTGTTCAGTATTATTAAACCAATAAACTTTATTATCTTGAAAGCTTATTTTATTTATAATAACACTGAGTCCCTGTCACCAATTTTACAAGCATACATTTTTTCTCTCAAACTACAAAATTCTTCTGTTATCTTTACATTAAATTCATCTATCATTTTTCCTAAAAGTTTCTTGTTTACTTGTGAAATATTGTATATAGTATCTGTTGAATAGTCACTAGTATCAAATTCATCAATCATTGGTTTCATGTGTCCATAGAAACCTTCACTCCATATGTTGTACTCAAGACTGTCTGTATCTCTATAGCAAAACTCAATATTTTCACTGTATTTTAATATTACAGCTTTACATTGAAAATCATACACCAGTTCATTAGATAGATCAAGTATACTCATATCAATGTAATTTGATTCATAAAACATAATTTTAGTTTTATTCATGTTAATTGCAGCAAGATTTTCATTAAATATTGTTCTTCCTCTGAAGTATGGCTTTGGCAAGGTTTCTAACATTTTCCATCGTTCTTCCAAACACGGAATTATTCATCAATTTGTAAATATCTTTTTCAAAATCATTCTTTGCTTTCATCCTCAAAGCTGCATCAAAACGCATATATTTTTTCAACCAATCAGATTGATTAAATTTTAAAACTCTGAGTATTTTTGTTATCTTCATTCCTACAGACAGATACTGTTTAAGATTTCTATGCTGAACTATATAATTGTTTTTATAATCCTGAATAGTCAACAACTTACTTTCTTCAGTTTGAGGCACAAATTTATTTTTGGGAGCTAATGGTATATCTTTCTGTAAATTATGCAATTCTTTTTGATATTCTTGATCTACTTGAAATATATATCCAGTTTTAGAAGCATCTCACTTCTTACTTTTTTTTAGAATCAAATGAATCTATATCATCCCATTCAAATTCACAATACAGTAGATATTGACTCATAGCATAACCATATAGACTGCTTGTATCGAAATATTCTAAATGATTCGATAGTATTTTACTTTATAATCGTTCATATATTTACTATCTGCTTTCACATATCTTTTACAACACAGGGCTGTACCACCTCTTATTATCTTTTCTAGCATTAGAATCATACTGCTATCATGTAATAATTCAAGTTGTTGTCCAGTCATTTCTAACATTCCATCGCAAGGATATATCAAGTACAGTAAATTACCAATATGGACGAAATCTTATACTTCTACGCAAGTTTTTCTAAAATTTTCAAACATATCAGCCAATGACAGAACATCAGTTTTAAGATACAGTTCATGATATACTCCAAGATTTTTTAAATTAAAATTTTCCCAAACTAATTTTGCATGATCATAAAATTCATCACTTATTTCTGAGTAATTCAGTTATTGAACAATTCTTCTCTGAATGAAATTTATGCTTGTAGATATTTATTGCAACTGTCCATATAATCACAGGGATTAAAACCTTTCTTGATTACTAAATTGATTAGATTATCTGGGAAAACTCTTTTTAAAGTTGGTCCCTTGATCCTTTTTCAAATTAGTTGAAAGTTCTTGTCAGGGTTATATGCCATGAATCGAAACCACATCTTCAAATTTTCTGTTTCTTTTCAAAACTAATATATCTATCTTCATTTTTTGAAATTTAATCTGTTACATTTTCATCATAACCGAGCTCTTTTATGAACAAATGAGAATCATACCCTGATAGATTATTCAAATATATTGGCACGAAATTAGGATGCATTAGTTGAAGATTAAATGGATTGCATAGTGGAGCAACATATTTTCCAGCCAAATGATCATGGTGACAAACTTTTTCATTATCTTTTGTGCAAAGATTTCTACATAATGAGCATATTTTACATCTTGCATGTCTTGATAGTTTTTCAGGCGTTATTGGTCTCATTTCTTCAGTTTTAGAATAAATCCTTTCGATTTGTTCAACATCTTATTTCATATGTTCAATGAATTTTTATGACACTTTGTTCTATGATACATAACTGGAGCATTACTGTCCACATTGATGTACGTGCTGTAACAAAAACCACTTGCTTTATATTTATGATATTTTACAGTATAAGATCGACTATTTAATATTAATTTCATTACAATTATTTGTTCATTGCTAAGTTTATATGCATATTTTAATATTTCTCTGTACAAGCCATTATGAGTACTGGATATTTCAGAATTAATTTAAATAGCTATGTAAATTTTGAATTTAGTTGACAATTAAACATTTTTGGTAGCAAATTCTCAAAATCTGCATGTATAACGAATGGAACTTTCTGTGGATGTTGATAATTTTTAAAACACACATAGGAAGCGTTCTCTGGTAATTATACTTTTAATGGTTTGTTAACTAAGCAGTTTGGTGAATGAGACTCCAATTTTTCCTTACTGTTGAAGTGGAGTAAACACATATCACATAGAAATGTTACTTCGTCATGTTTTGTAATTTGACTCAAATCAAGCCTAAACAAATTTTTTATACACGATACTATGAATTTTCAGCATGTCTGAATAAAGCAAATTTATAAACTTCTCTTTCATGCACTTTGTAAATTTTAGTGGATACACTTGATAATATTTATCAAATGAATAAACATTAATAGAAGTATTAATTATAGTCAAAATTTTTGGAATATTATTAGTCATAACTGGAAATGCAGACTCTCCAAGTTTTTGAACAGAGCCAAGACTAACATTTCTATATTTAGTAACTCCATCTGCATTTTTATCTGCAGGAAACAAAGCAGATTTTATAGCCTATAGGAAACAATTTTGATCATTATCTTTCACATTCATTCAGGTACTCTTGCTTCTTTCTTTGGCAAGTAAATATAAGATGAGTCTTTTAATGGAACATATTGTTGACTCCTAACTGCAAGAAAATAATTCTATTTAATGATCAACCTGAACCTCATGCTTAAAAAACAGAAATTTTCCATAAAATTTCTCTTCTTCAATTTTTATGTTTTCTAATAAAATCTCTTTCATTCATGAGTGTATAGTTTCTTTGTCTGAAACCTTAATTGTATAATTCTTTAATCTGCATTTGGCTCTCACAAAAAGGATAAAATTAAACTTCAGTCCATGATGCATTTTTAGATCTTTTGTCACTACTTTCATAATTTTTAGCTACATGCATTCGAGAAAAAGTAGAGTCAATTAAGTTTAGATTATTTTCGAAATTTATAGTCTGTCGGCAAATGCTTTATTATCAAGATAACGTCTAACTTTTCTTCTTTCTCTTGATTCCTCAAATATAATTTTAGAGAAACGAAATATTTTCCTGATACCTGTTAATAAATATATTTTGATCGCTTTTTTAATTTACTGTATTCAGTCAAATTATTTTTTCTACAATAATCATGAAGTTGAACAACTGTGAATTGCTCCACTTTAGTTATTTTATAGAAACAAAATTTAATAGATGAAAATAAAGCCAACAGAGGTCTTCCTAAAAGGTTGAATTCGAAACTTGATTAACCTGATTTTTAATATCTGATTTATTATTTTTTACATTTTCCAGACTACATCTATTACATGTATTTGAATGTTTGTCTTCACCCGATAGGTTTGAATAAAAACAATCTAAATCTGTAATTTCTTGACAACTGGTATATTTTTTATTGTTTTATCACATTCAGCTAGTTGTTCAACTTCTTTCTTCAATAACAGTATTTTCGAATTTTCATCAAACGGAATTCGTTTCAAGTGATTAACATAATAATGTTCAGAAAGATTTTTCCACATACACGATGTATTTATTTGCTATGATGTTCATTTGTACATTGCTTGCATTTTGTCCTATAACGATGTTTGGTGCCTTTCTGTAAAGTAAAATTATGAATGTACCTCTCAGTTTTACAGTATTTACACATCTTGGATATGACACTAAAAATTTAATAGGAATGTGTAAAATTTATAAACTGGTAAAATTTTCTAGTTTTTACAAAGTGTCTTTTAATATATTTATTACTTCAGAAACTAATGCTGATGATTTCTTGCAAACAAATACAAATAAAGATAAATCAGCTGTACCAGCTCTAAACACTTTTTTGTGAATTGGTTATATTTATAGAATGTACTATCCCTGAAAATGTATAACCTCCTATTAATGCTCCTGAATTCAGAATTTATTCCTGTAGGCCACCCTGGAAATCGTCTGTTCATAGTGCCATGTATTTCATTTTTAAAACTACATTCATCCACATCTGCATAGAAAAAGTGGTCAAAGAATACATATGTTTTACCTGATTATGTTTTTACTATAACGTTTAATACAAAATCTTTATGTAATCCTGTACTAGGTAGAAACTTTGAATATTCTATTGTTAACTGTAATGAATGAAAAATTATCATATATATGAAACTGTCAACAAATAAAGCAACCACATTTGGTCTTTGATATAGTCCATCTAGTTTTAGTAAATCTTGTGGCAAAAGTGTTAACCAATTAGTTACTAATTTTAATTTCATATCATTACCAATCCACACCCACTTCTGATAAAAATATATATAATTGCACTGACAAATAAAAAGTCATCTTATGCCTTAGATTGACTTCTTGGTGTAGAAGGCTGTGTTGTTGGAACTGAGTCACAGATGAAGTGGTCTTTTGACTGTTGCCATATTTTTTTACCTTACAAGCTTCGAATACCTTCGATATTATCTTGCAGTAATTCTAAATTTGAACCATTGTAGTAAACGATACATTATTGCTCCATAAACAGAGTGTTGTAAACATAATGCACAACCGATTTCATGAACTAAAACTTCAAAGAGATTCGTCTGATAGTTTGACATATTCCCATCAATCTCCAAGTCTCACTTCTCATCTTATCCACATGTATATCTAGTGAATCATCATTCTTATTTGAAAAAAAGCATGACCTAACATATTAACTTTTGTATGAAGTTCTATTGGACATTGGTTTGCATATGTATAATTTGTATGTATTCATCTTTTCCTTGTAATTAAAATATGAGGATTATTGCTATTGGGAACAAATTGAATATCAATATATTTGTGCCATGAATGAACTGCTGCTTCTGTTACTTCAAATAATTTCTATTTGCTCCTCTATAATTCAATTTTATATTTTTTAATTCCATTTATATGTACTGGTTTTCTAGCTACAATATTTAACTTTTGCACCATGTGTGTGTCTATTCTTCAAAATTTAAGGTCACTGAACTCACCATTGATCTCAAGATTGGGTGTTAAATGAAATAACATTAATTTTTCTTTGAATACATCATGACTCACTTGAGCTGCTTCAGCTGTTCATGGAGTATCCAAATAAGTAAAAATCATTACATTATTTTATTGCTTTACTCTCTTCATCTGGCCACAGACTGTGTCCTGCTTCAGCTGGCTCGGCTACTACTGTTTTCCCAAACAACAATAGCAGAAGTACCTTCCTTTATATACACTTAAAGTATAATAATGTTAAAAGGTTTTCTATTAAATGGAGTTGTATGTAGATCTGATGCAGCCTAAAGGCTGCTTCAGCAGCTGCTTCACAAATAACAAGCTTACATTCAATGGGAAGCAAGCATTTGTGATAACTGACAAAAAGAATAAACTTTGGTTTAAAGCTAAAGACATTGCTGAAACACTGGCTTTTAGCAATCTTCAAAACGGAATTCATGACCATGTTAGAGAAAAACATAAAAAAATATACAGTGATATAGCGGTGAAATCGTTGAACGAATC
This sequence comes from Schistocerca serialis cubense, assembly GCF_023864345.2. Classification (NCBI taxonomy): domain Eukaryota; kingdom Metazoa; phylum Arthropoda; class Insecta; order Orthoptera; family Acrididae; genus Schistocerca; species Schistocerca serialis. Next base: position 523,291,648 of record NC_064640.1, read on the forward strand.
CTTCACTCCTTCAAGTATGCAAATAAGCACAGTATTTATCAACCAATAAAGTCTGTAGTCTATAATTTTACAGTAATAACGTGACTAGCTGAACAACTACAATGGTGTGTGTGTGAAGAAGTTTTACCATCAATTCGCAAACACTGTGAACGTAAAATGAAAGACAGAATAACTCACTTAAAAACTTTAAACAAAATCAAAGATGAACATATATAGGCTTCATAGAAGTAATTCATGATGTAATGGGAATAAAATGAGAAAGAAACAGCTAGATTATTGATCCATATTGTACCTCCGACAACTGATAAAAATTTAAGACCGACTTGCATTCTTTTAAGATTATTTGATAATAACTCCGAATATAATTACAAATTCATTAGATTACAAAGAAGAATCATACAAAAACAATCGAGTAATATGAGAATTATACATCCAAACTGCGAAGAAATGTTAATATTTAATACTGATCTTAACTCAGTAAACCTATAATAGAGAATGAGACAAAATTTATGCATTGTTTGCTGTCATCATTATTTCAATATTTTGCATAATTATACACGAGAGGCGATTAATGACATAATAAATCCTCATGAGAGTGAGTCAGTATAAAAACATATTTTGAGCTTCCTGCCTGTAAATTTCAATGATGTTCTTTTAATAACACTACTAGACATTGTAAAACAAGAACGATCTGTTAAGTATTTATCAACACATTTCTTATGAAATTTATGATTTGATTTCGTTTTCACGAATTGATGATTCTAATGGATTAAACATATGGATCAGTCGCTGCCTACAGATTTCTCCATTATCTCATAAGTCGTTATTATTTTTAAGTGAATAATGCAGAAAAGTTTTGACATTCCAAAATGGTATCTCAATCAATATCATCTTTAAAGTCTGTTATAAAATCTTCAGACAATATTTCATCACTTGATACAGCCTCCCAGTTTAACTTGTTTTGAAATTGCCTCATAAAATCTTCAGACAAATTATAACATTCTGATAAAAACATCCACTCAGCTTTAGAAAATGTATTATTGTTTTTAATATAATCAACAATTTTATTTCAATATGTTTCAGTTGTTGATATATTTTATATGCTTCCCCAAAATTATAATTAATCAGTACAATAAGTTGTTCCTTTCTTAGTTTAGAATATCCTTTAATCCCTAGTTCCTTTTATTTCTTTTACAGTATAATTCATCACTTCATTGTTCTTATTGCTGTTGATGTTGTTGATAACATCAATAAGTTGTTATTTTCTCATTTTAGAATATCCTCAATATCCTATTTCTTTTGCTCTAGTTTTTAGGGTTTGTAGGCTCTCCATTTCTTAGGTTTATTTCTTAACTGGAAATTATAAGCTCCTTCATTTGGAGGTATCAACAGGTAATGAAAAATCAAGAATATTTACAATGCACCTTGAAGTAAAAATGATATATGAAATTGTATACTAAAAAATATATCTGCTTCAGTTGCCACTGTTGCTTCCAGTTCAGAAGCATGTTTGATGACTATATTTCAATTAATTAACTTAACAAGAATTAATTAACTTAACAATTATCAGTAAAACTTAGGTACTGAGTTTAAGGATATTTATGTTCCATTATCTGAACAGAAAAATGTACTGATTACAAATGATATTTTATGTTTTATTCATCATGGTATTTTAGGTAATGTGAAGCCAGTGCCTGTAATAATTCGAAAATTAAAAGAAATTTGGTCCAGTCTTTAATCAATTATAATCTTGATTGCACTGAAATAAAATATTACACCCAAATAGTTATAGAATATGAACAAATTCAAAATATTTTTTCCTATTAAATTTTATTTCTTTATAAATAACTTCAATTTCAAGCATGTCCAGTGACACTAGCAATTCGGCGACAGATTCTAATTTATTCAGGTACTTGGTTCAAGGATATTTGGGTTCCATTGTTCAAAGGAATAGAATTGTTGATTACTAACGATATTTTAGCCTTTTTACACTGTATTCCAGTCAATAAAACTTATCCAGCTACAATTGTGTCAGTATGTAAAGGAAATTATGTTTAATTTTGTCTGACAAAAGAATATTCCATTCACTGACATAAAGCATGACGATACATTAGCTCTCTTTAGAAAAATGCTTAACTTTTTCGTCACAGACTCACGAAGTGACCAGAGTAAAGAACTAAAAAGTTAGATATGCTGCTATAACACATATTGGGCCACCTCTCTGAAGATGAATAATGAGTTTAAAAATCATAACGTGGTGGTAGGTTTCAGTGCTATCACCAAAGTGGGGAATCTTCTCCGATACAGTATAGAGCAGCCTGTGAATAAGTTTTGCAATAGGGGGTCTGTAAAATTAACTGTGGAGGTTGTGGCAAGTTTTACATCGGACAGACTGGGAAGGAGTTCAGAATGTGACATAGGGAAGACAGTTATCCTAGCTGTGGCAGCCCACTAGGATCTCATTTACGTCAGCACAGTCATCAGCTTTGTGACATCGAAAACAATTTACAGATTCTTCATTATAAGAATAAAGATGTTTATTTGGGTATCTTGGAAGCCCTAGAAATTTTAGTACATAGATGGGAGTTCCATGACCGGTTACTTAAGGTCGATTCACACTTAACAGAACGTCTCTGTCATGTCTGTCACTTCAAAACATTCTAACCTGTGTTCCTAATGGTGCTGTTCACACTCGACGTCACCAGCCCGGAACATCTCCGTAACATCACCGTCTCTCATTCTTTTGGAGAATGTTTCCCATTCATGACGGCGAGTCGACGTGATGTATATCTCTGGCTCTTGTGAAGGACCGCCTCCACGTTTGCATGAGCCATGTAAATATTTGGAAAGAGTGAGGTTATAGAGAGGAGAAGTACGAACGATTTGGTTATGTAAGTATCAATTTTTATTGCTCAAAGTTTCACTTTGTTATTTATTCTAATTACATGTATCTTCCTGTGATTGTTATTTAATTTTATTTCTTTTTTGTTTAGACAATGGACTTCTACGAGAATTTAATAGAATTAGCTCGTTCACACTCAGAGGTGTACAACATGAGCGATCGTAGATACAGTGATTCCCTTAGGAAAGAAAAAACTTTCTAGTAAGGAATTTTAAATGGTACTTACATGTATGTGCAAAAGTTTTCAGTACAACGATAAATATCTACGAGTGGACTACCGAATGCAATGTGCCACGGTAAAAACGATATATACGGCTTTTTTTAAAAAGCTTTACAAACGCCAGCAACATAAATACACAGTGTTAATTAACCAAATTTTAGTTGTATTGACGTAAACCTAGCATTTCAAGACCCGTTAAATTGTGTACTGCACGTGGATCCTGTTTAGAACAGCAGATAGTTTGTCAGATTTTTTGTGCTTAGTATTTCCAGGCTGGCAATTTCCAGTGAAGGAAAATGGACATGGAGCCGTACATATGAGCATGTCTTAAACTACAGAAGTGTTATTTCTGTTTTCAACAGAAGGAAGCAACACTTTTAATGTATAAAAGGCACATTTGTGGGGTGTTAATTGTAATTTGAGACAGACACATTTCTGAAAGTCTTTATTATTTCCTGTTACTGGGTAGTTACCAAAAAACCTTTAAAGGGATCACAGAATATACAGTCACTGACTGCGTTAATTCATTTCTAAAAATGAAGCTATGTGACAATGAAATACATAGGTAATCATTATGGTAGCTAGCAATTAAAGAATCTCTGTTAGTCCTATTCTAATATTTATTTGGAGCCAGAAATAGTCTGCAGCATGCAAATATGTCTGTTTGTAGTTTTATACATTAATACATTAGGCTTATAAAGTTTCTTCAGCTGTGTATAGGCTATAATTGAAATGTTTGTAGTGTGTTTACACAGGAAACATTTTGAACAATATTGTGTTTAATAGACACATGCCAACTGCATTCCTTTGTTAGTAACAAGACTATAAAATATAGCAAAAGTTATGTTATGGTGTTAGGCAATAACTCATTTCATTTTCAAAAGTGCTGCAGAAAATTAGCACAGTATAAGACTATGTGCTGTTTAACAGTGTAGCAAATGAAAAGTACCTCATATTCCTGGAAAGGTGTAAAAATAAAAGAAAGCAAACCAGAGTTGGTGTTCTCATTTAGAGTTTGGAGTATCCCGAAGTCATTTTGAAAAACGCTTTTGACTACTACATGCACTCTATTAACAGTTGTATATGTTCTCTGATTTCAGGCCCTGAATGCAAGTGACGATGGGTGTCACTGAGAGACCAATTTAGACAATGTGTTAATAAAAAGTTGAAGAGTGCCCAAGTTGCCATACCCAAGAAGCTGTGGAAGTTGAGGAGGTTATGGCTTTCTTTCGCCCACACATGCAGGAGCAGGAAATAGTTATTAATGTGACCGTTACATTTGTTCAGATGAGGAAGAAAACAAAATGGTTCAAATGGCTCTGAGCACTATGGGACTCAACTGCTGAGGTCATTAGTCCCCTAGAACTTAGAACTAGTTAAACCTAACTAACCTAAGGACATCACACACATCCATGCCCAAGGCAGGATTCGAACCTGCGACCGTAGCGGTCTCGCGGTTCCAGACTGCAGCGCCAGAACCGCGCGGCCACTTCAGCGGGCGAAGAAAACAAGGATATGTCTTCATCGCCTCTTTGGGGCAGTGAAATTGACAGTGATTCGAGGCCAGAGACAATTAATGTCCAAAAGCGTAGTGCAAGAGGCATAAAGAGGAGAACTGCAGAATCTGCGTCAGCTTCTCTGATGAATTATATTGTAATAACACAGCCAAAGGAAAATCATATTCACAGTTTTCTTTCAGGGATAAGTGCCAGTATAAAAACATTGTCCCCAATGCGACAGATAAAAGCTAAAGATGAAATTTATGGAATAGTGTCTGCTCTAGAAAGGGAGCAAGTATTGGAAGGTATAAATGGTAATTCACCTTGAACAGTGTTGTTTGATACAACCTGTAATGTTGATTGTATGTATAAACTGAATTAAATAAAAAGAGTTTTGAAAATTTAATTCTGTCTTACCAAACAAATTTTTGACATGATCACCTGTTCCTTCCGCCTAAAGTATTTTCTGTTGTGTTTGTGACTTATTTATGCTGATGAGTAGTATTTTAGAGAACCAAAAATCCAAGTCAATAGTGACTTAACATCATATTAAAAAGGGATTTTCTTTCGTGCTAGGCTAGGCTCCTTTTTTGATGGATAGAGTTTGGGGAGGGTGGAATAACTTGAGAGATTTGAGAGATGATGACATACTTATTAATCTTGTTAATCCTTTACAGTGACAACAAAATTTTTCTTGTGATATGAATTCCTTTTCATAGTGAGAATGTATACGCCCTAATGATATTACTTTTTCACTCCAATTCAAAGCAAAACATATATGGAGAATTGTATCCCAAGGCTAATTTCCAGGTTAGTACAAAACTGTACCATTTCAATTTCTTTCTTGTTCAGTTATCACTGTCCCACTGAAGTAGGAAACGACCAGAGTATTAAGTGGTTGAATACATGACACCCCTTTTGTCTAAACTTAATCTGTAATTACTCTCAGCTGAGCACTTCAAGTGATCTGGTACTAGGAAAAAATTCCAGAACAATTTATACACAAACATAGGCAGTCACTCACTGTAACATATAGTAGAATTATAGACATTTTTTTAAAAAACAAATATAGGAAGTTGTTTGGCACCTTTCTGAACACAAATTTAAATTACTCCCATGGGAGTCCACCAGTGGGGGAATTTAAAAAATCTTTGAACTGTTCCCTCATAACAAAAGCAGATGATGTAGCGGAACCACCTTGTCCACCTAGTTATTGCAGCATGAGGGTCCCATTTGCTGCTTTAAGTTGTGCAGGAACATTTTCTTTAATGTAGTTATGTAAAATACATCTCGTTATAACTATCCTGTCCACATTCTCTTGCATTGCATTAATTCTCCTAAGAAAATTCTAAATTTCTGAGATAATTGCCCAAACGCATTTTCAGAGACTCGGCGAGCACTGGATAGACTGGCATTAAAAGCAGTCGTGATAATATCCCCACTTGCTTGTTTTTTCGGATACAGTCTTAATAAATGTTTTAATCAGAAGGCTTCATCACCAACAATCACATGTGGCACTACAACATCAGTACCAGGAAGTCTCTTAACAGTGATTCGAGGCCAGAGACACTTAATGTGCAAAAGCGTAGAGGAAGAGGCATAAAGAGGGGAACTGCAGAATCCAAGTTCCAAAGCTTTCTCCAACTTGGAATGGGCAAATATGCCCCCATCACTATTTTTACTGTAAGACCCAATGTCTACGATTATGAACTTATAGTTCATATCAACTAGTGCAAGAAGAACTATAGAATATGTTTGTTTGTAATTAAAAAACTGGGCTCCACTGTTTGGAGGAGCCACAATCGCAATATGTTTCCCATCAATTGCACCAATACAATTGGGAAAGTTCGAAACATCCCAAAACTGTTGTGCTATGCATTTCCAGTCTTCTTCTGTTGGAGTTGGAATTACTTCAGGCAGCATTGTATCAACTATAGCCTGGCAGACGTCTTTGACTATATAATTGACAGTTGAATGTCCAAGTCGGAAGCTGAACAACATTGCCAGAAAGGAGTCACCAGTTGCCAAGTACCTGAAACACATTAGTCATGAATAAACAGCCACATCGAAAACTTATCTAGCATAACTTACAATGTACACCACTTTTCACAATTTGCTATATATGACAGAACATGCATGTAAATTAGTATACAAATTGATCTTTCAAAAGTTTTGAAGTTCCATGCTTCCCACCTGTTGTCACAGTTTATCTATAGTGCAATTGCACTGTATGACAGATACATTATATCCTAGATTCCACATAAGGCCTATTGCTAGAAAGTTGTTTCAATAGCAAAACTTTTTGTAACAAGTATGAAGAAGTATCTGCTTCTTTACATTCAGCCAAACAAAGCATTCGCTTACAAACTCAGACAAATTTCTAGTACAGATGGAGGAGATTTGGTGAGTGTAATAGTGGCCTTCACTGAGCTACCAAGTATTACATCAAGTAAGGTGTGGGACTTACCCATGAAACTAAGCCCATATTGGTTCAAATTGCAAATATTTATAAACTTACAAGAAAAGGTATTGTATAACATCACTTATTTTTCGCCAAGTACTTCTTGAGAACTAAAACTGTATTAATACACAGATCGGGAAAAAAAGAGACAGACACAGTTATTTGTATTCTGCTCACAGTTTCACATGTGGATAGCATTAACTTAAACTGTACAGTAACTTACGTCGATATGGTGACAAAATTTTAAAATATGTTTAATACAAATAATTTACGACAAACTCCGAGTAACAGAAGTGACAGCAAATACACTTTTTATGGTAATGTCCAACTGATTTTACGTTAAATGCACCATCAACTTCTGCTGTGGTGATATTGGTTGTCTGAACCTCTAGGCCTTTTTTGTAATCGTGGACTGGATCTTATTTAGCATGAAAAAAACCTGTCGCTTCGACATTCTAAAATACTTGAAGAAGGACTGTTCCTCGTCTTACAGCTCCATGTATAGTGTATGGAACTCTCCGTTGCTGTCTCTATGTTTCAACATGTTTCTAACCCACATTCTCCTCTGCTGCATTTCTTCTTCTTCATCAAGTGCTATCGCAATCACTGACAAACTTCTTAAATTGAATTTAGGAAATCTTCGCGTTTTCGTTAGTTCCTTCGTCAGTCATCACACAAACTGCAGCTAAACAAAGCCACAGTGGTGAGGACCTTCTGTAACGCCACAGGACGTTACGTTGACATTCTAGGTAGTGTGAATGCTCGGACGATCTTGTGGCAATTGACGTTCCATAACGTGACGGAGACGTTCCATTAAGTGTGAATCGACCTTTAATGAGAAAATCAGTGGAACAAGAGATTTGTTCCATCATAATTTTGATAATGTGTTCAGTTGCCATTGGAAGTAAAAATGGAGCGCCCATGCGGTCATCGTTTATAACACCAAATGTACGTTAGTATTTGCAGCAATTTTGAGTTTATTTTTATGCCCCTATTTTCACATATATTTGCTGTCATATTTTACACATTTTTATGCCTCTGATCTTTAGCTTTGTCACTGTTAGTTATATGTATATATAACTTACACTAAATTTTTGTATGATACTGCCTGCTGTGCCACCTGGCATTGTGTTAGCTAAGGTGCCTTCTATCAGCCACAGCAAGTGTTAAATGCACCTCTGGCTCTGGTACATTTGGTTTCTGCCTGAGTGAGTGAAAAGTTATTGCACCGGGTATACCATATGCATTTCTTTATGTACAGCATTTAGTTAACTGCCTCTTGAGCTGATGTAATTTCACGTGGCATGTACATTTCGCCTATTTTGATGTCTTTGATTCATTTATTATTTTTGTACGTTTGTGATCCTTGCAGTTGTGTGTACTTGTATTATAGGAACAGTTTGTAAGGCCAAATTTTAATCGCTGACAGGTCACAAGACGATGGGCTGGTCCAGAAACACGTTATGAAATAAAAATTGGTAATAAAAAATGTCCAAAAACAAGTACAAGACTTTTTCAGCAACCAAGAAGAATTTTTATAGTAATTTTTATTAGAATATATTCAGCATGTAATAATAACTCAAGAGCTTACAATAAAAGCAAATATCAAGATAACTATTAAGATTGCATTAGATGGTTTGTATGGAGAGGAACTAGCTCCAATTATTTCCAAAACCTATGAAGAATATCCAAATAAGCTTAATGGGCTTAGAAAAGCACTAGACGATCTTCTTCAATCCAAAGGATACAAAATTAATACAAAGAAAAAGATATGGACTGAGACGAAGAACATTTTAAATGTAGTTAAAACAAACAAAATTTAAGTACAATAGTAATTAACTTTTTCAGTAGACTGAATGATTATTTTTCAATAAAGCAAAAACCAAATTACTATTTTCATAATTTTATATAACATTCGCGATAGTTTATATATCGACTCAGATTTAAAATTCTCAAATAATATTATTACTAAAATTTACTCAAGCTCCCTAATAACACAAGTAGGAAAGTTAATAATATAATCAGTTCCAAATAACGTTTAATTTTGAGTAACAATTTACATTTTCACATAAAATTCTTCATAGAATAATTTTTTTTACTAAATCTTTTTCTGTATGAATGGAGTCATTTCTAGACAGCATCAACAGTAACAATCTTTCATATAACAATAAAGGAGTGTTTGTGATAATTGATAAAAACAATAATCCGTAGTTTAAAGCTAAGGATGTTACTGAAATATTGGAATTTACAAATACCAGAAAAGCAGTCTTGGCTCATGTTAAAGAAAAATAGAGAAAAATTTATAATTATATAGAGAGTTTTGAAGAAAGAATAAGTATCGAATGTAGTCTTAACAAGTACAATCAAATGAAAGAAGAATAGAATTAAAATATTAATTTTCATAGAAATTACTTTTCGTTAATTACTGAGTGTACCAAGCAACAACTTTAACAGTGTGTAAGAAATTTTTTATTACAATAATTTTATCAATGTTTACCCGATTATAATGTGAATTATGGAAAACCGACAACTTAACCTATGGCTGATCATCTTACTTCCTCAAAACTTTCTCAACAAGATATAAATCAGGATAATTTTTTTTTATAGATCTTACTCAAAAAACTTTCCATTCACTTCTGCTCCATCTGAAGCTCTTAATTAGTATGTGATTGGATTAGAAAGAATAATACTTTGAGTTTCGAAAATTTGTGTTGACCAGTAGGCTGTGTATGCTTTTTAAAAATTCCTATAAGTTATCTAATCCCAACTTTATCTCCCATTTTTAATTTTTGTTCATCATTACATACAATGACAGTTGGCTGAAAATTTTTGTCATTAACTTCTGGCTACATTTTTATTATTGAATGTTTTGTGTTATTGTATTCATTCATTAGTTTTATAACTAAGTCAACCCACTTATAAATTCCTTGAAGAGCAAATCTGTTCTACATTTGTTTCTTTTAGTGTCCTACTAAACCTTCAAAATATAAATGAGAAAAATATAGATGAGCAAAAGCCGAATAATAATAAAGATTGCATTTGTCATGAGATCTTGGAATTCTTTGTTGTAGAATTCTTCACCAATATGTGTCCGTGAATTTCTTGGAGTTCTCTCACTAAATATTTTTTCAAAAGGATCTCCTATATTTTCACTTGTTTTATATCTAACAACATAAGCCTAAGGAAATTTTGAAAAAATGTCAATAATAGTTAATAAATATTTATACAACTTAGCAATTTTTGAATTTTTTTTAAGTTACTAGAATCCATTTCTACTAGATCAGGTTGCCATACATCACCTATACATAGAGAAACAACATTTCTTCTTTCAAAACTGTTTTCTCATCAGCTTAGGCAATTCATTAATAATATATTCATGAATGTTATTAGGCTGTCTTACAACACCTACAAAGATCTTTAACAAACTTACTCTTTCTAGTCTTGAATATTGTGTGATGACCAGCAATCATCAGTTTTCTATTTCTAGTCATTACATTTGGGGATGCTGTGTTTCAGTAAATTTTCTGCACTTCAAGTAATTCAAGTACCAAATATGATTATCCATTTATATAGATCAAATTTTTACTAACTATTGTTCCAATCTATCATCATCTTTTGATTCTAAAAATAATTCAACAAATATGATCAATTCCTCTGAAGCAGTTACAGTTTTAGAAGATTGATTTACCTATATAAACATTTTAATCTTTCATTTTCATTTCATGTGGAGAATTATTTTGCTAAATGGCTTAATTTGTCATTCGTCAAATTTATATTTTAATCTCTATATTATAATCAGCTAGTGACAGGGGACCCTTAATATTGAATCCAAAAATGAAAATTCTGTAGGTTTCTACATGACACTGAATCATGTATTTTAATATCTCATCACCAGTAATAAAATCAAATTTCATTTAATGTTTATCAGACATTCTATTTTGAAGATAGCTTAACTTTTTCTGTATCTAGTTAAAGTTATCTTTGAGACATAATGTGTAAAAGCTTTTTCTAATTCTTCTTTAGTAGTGAAGCTATTGTTTTCTAGCTGAGTTATGGCGGTATGGTTGTTTTATCAATCTGATTAATTTTTTCATTGAGATGTGTTGTTTTAACATAGTTTACTGGTTTGTGTTGGAATCCATAAGTACTCAGCTTTCATAACAAGATCATCTAATTCATTTACTAAGTATTATCTAGTAACTGCATCAGAATCCTTTGCAGTATCTTTTATGTCTACTGATCTTCTACCTTTAAATCACTATATTCTTTAGTTAGTTTAAAATGTTAGGTAATTCTTTATAAAATTGTTTAATTATGTTTGTTGAAGATTTTCAATTTTAGTCATGATTTTTTCTAATTCTTCAGATTTTATTTTTGTAGTATTTTCTTTCTTTGCCATATTTATCTTATTTACAAAAATGTCCATTTATTAGGTTTAAGACATTATTGATTTTATAATTGTCTAACTGCAGCCTTAACACAAATACATACAAATGACCAGAAATGATTTCATCAAAATTTTGTATTTTCTCAGAACTGTAGTATAGTTCATTTTCCCAAACAGCTGTTTAGCTGTTTTGTTATGTTGAGACCAAATGTAGCAAAAAGAGTTCTTCTATTATTTGTTTTGTAGTAACAAATACAATATTTGCCAGCATGATCAGATGTCTCTAAATTTCCTGTTCCACACATCTGATACTTTTCTGTTTGTCTGGTAATTCATCAGTCATGAAGAGACCACGAAAGTGATTAATTTTTAATTGTTTAGCAATTTTTTTATATTTGTAAATTACTTAGCGCACTAGGATAGATACTAATTATTTTTTGGAATTTTGTTTGTTTAAACCTGAAATTGAACTCATTTTTTCCATTGCCTGATGATTCCTTTTTGTTCTTCCAGTCCTTTACTATCTTCCTTTTTATTTGTATCTGCATCTGCAATTGTAGCAGATCCACCAACTAGTAAACCATAAGGAGTAAAATGTGGTAATGCAGCCAAAGTAATGGTAGAAATCCTCCCTCATGTTGTATTAATCTAGACTCTTCTTTCTCTTTTGTTAGGTATTCAATACTTCTTTCACAACAGGTACATTTAATGTTATCAGTAAATTTGTGCCAAATTTCTTGTCTCTCTTTCTGTTTTGAGCACCAGTTAAAAATTATCAGTACTATGCAACTATTCATTATGGAGTTTAATGTTAATTATTTTGTTTTAGTTTTTCTAACAGGTAGCAATTTGTAATCAATACTGCTGTTATTCCTTTATACAGAATAAAATTTTTGTTAGGATGAAATATTTTGTAGTCCCCATCCATTTTCATCCAAGACCACATATAATTTTCTTTTTCCATGCATTATTCCTCTAACTGCTATAGGCGCAACATTTCCATGAAGTGATTCACGAGAACTGTGTATTCTTTCTTTTTAAGCAAACTGGTTGTTTATCTGCTTCATGCCTTTTCTCTGACTCTTTATGATCTCTATAGGCAATGGTATGTTTACATACTTAATCTAATCGATTAATTTCTTGATCTGCTCTAGTTACTCTGTCACCTAGTTCAGTTCCTGAACCACAAAGTGTACAGCCTGGTAAAGCATTGCGAATGAAAGTTTGTTACTGAATGAGTTTGCTAGTTGTTTCCTCATTTTTCACTCTTCCAAAATTAATGTGGCAAGTTATTCAAAAATCTAATCAAGTATCGAATTCCTTTTGGACTGTTGATGGTAAAGTCACTAAATTTATTTGTTAACACCTGTGTAAAACCAACTTCTTCATTATGATCATTCTTATTTCCAGCTGATTCTTCGCCAGCTAATCTATTGATTAATTCAAGTACATCATTCATCCAAACAAATTCTCCTGGTTTTTCAGTATACTCTTTCAGTAGACTTTCATCTGTTTTGCATCTGAGTAACCTGAAGAATCTGAGTTTGATGGTAATATTCTTAATTTTAGGAAGTAGATATAAAAAATTCCTTTTATCAGATGTTTATATTTTTACCTCTACTTGATTTAATTTTATTTGGATTCATATTAGAACATAGTGCTCCTGAGTAGTACATTTTTCCACTTAATTTGATAAATCGACACTATCAAATTTTGTACCCATGTCATCCATAGTAATCTGTTTTTAAGTTAAAGAGTTATTCAGTCCATATGTACCTTCATATTCTTTTTCGTCAATAGTTAGTTTATGGCCATTGAAATGAACTGGCAAAGGGCCAACAAATTTAAATGTACCAATGGGTTTTTACCAAATAATTTACTTCAGTATCTTTAATATACTTCAACATTCATTCACTTATATTTATATTTTTAACATCACCCTGAGGGACATTCTTTCTCTTCTATTCATTCTGCAATTTTTTTTACTTTTTCCTGTCTTCAGATTTATAGAGAGCAGCCTGTATTTCTGATTCACATAATGTGTGACCAAACTGGGGACGCTCATAATGTCTAATTTGTGGTAAATCTCCAAATTCTTCTGAAATAAAAGTAGTATGATGTGTGCATATGGCATCATATGTTTTTCAACTTTTCTATTTTCTTCGGTAGCTTTCAGAACATTATCACCTAATCCTTCAATTTCTTGTTTATCTGCTCCATTCCATCAGTGACAGGACTGAATATTTCTTTCAGTTTTTATTTTATTTTCTATTTCGTGTAGCTTTTCTCACAACTTTTGGGTCATGTTTCAGTAACTTTTACTAAAGACAAAAAACTGATAAAATTTCTTTTACATTTAACGTTGACATTTTTAATGATGTTGTAAAAAAGCCTTTAATTTGACATCTGTACTTTCCTTCATTAGGTCTATCACAAAAACCCAAACTAATCCTCATTCAAGAATTTCACAATGTCCTTTAAATTCACCAAACATTATATCACCCCCAACCAAGTATGGTAAATAGGAGTTAAATTTGCATCATCTTGTCTAAGTATGTATATTTAAAAAATTTAGATCATCTCTCACTAATGGTTTTGGTGTTTTTGAATACTTCTGAGCTAAATAAAACAATGTATTCCTTTGTGTCTGCCTCTAGTAACATATTCTCTAATAACATCCTGATTTTTGAGAATGAAATCATCGCATACTACTAGTGAATTACCTTAACATTGATACTTTGGTATGACTTCATTATTATTTTCAATAAAAGTAGTAATCTTCTCGTTATTCTTTCTTTCACTTTTTACACATTTTGATAAGCTCTTGATATTTTGGTTGATCTAAACTTGTAGAGTAAACATACAGATGACTGATTTTATTCCAGTTTAGCTGTCCTGGAGCTAGAATACAACTTCCAATAATTAATATAGTTTTTCCACATCTAGTTGTCCCCTTTTATTGTATGCTCTGTAGAATTAAGCAAGAGCTAGCCATACTTAATTCTTATTTTTGACTATCAATCAGTTTTCATTTAATTAATAATATTTTGTTACTAGTAAATGAGTCACCTACTTCTGTTGAGTTGTACGTCTTCTCTACTCAAAAAAAGATTGACTGCACCTACACAAGACAGCTATAGTAATGTTACAACATTTTAACTCGTACTATTACATCAAAAACAATAAATTGTATTGTGATGAAGAGAGAATAGAAATTACTGTTGACCAATACACTTCGAAACGCTAAGAAAAATTTACTAATTCAAAACAGCCAAATTTTCTCATTAAACTGTGAAATTTTGCATAGAGTGATTATTGAAGGTGATTTTAAATTGTATACGGATATAAATAATAACATTTAAAGTATGCTTGGATGTAGTAGGCAAACTATTCTTGCTAATGAAAAGGTTGTTGCTAACAATGTTCCTAAAATATTATATTTCTATTAATTATTGTAAATTTTAATCTAGTTGAGCGAATGTTTGTGAAGCATACTTATCACTTTTATTGAGCAACTTCTACTATTGTTTCATTCAAGCCTAATGCTGAATTTGATGGACAACGTATTCATAAACCATATTTACTCCAGTTCATGATAAAGTTCAGGACTTGGAAATAACTGTAACTGATGAAAATGATAATTTGGTTTACTTCAACAGTGCCACTGTGATGCTTGTTTTAGAAATAGCTGTACAAAATTAAATGAACAAGATCAAAAGCTATCAATTTTACTCATTCCCTGTGAACGAAAAAATGTAAATTTAACCTAAATATCCCTACATGGATACTGAGATTAACATCCATATTAATGATGATTGATTTCTCATTATTTGATCATGTTAAGCTACATACACTTTATCTGAAGATTGGAAGAAATGAAGTTTTCCACAATAAATGTTGAACTTCCACCCATCAAATAATTATTGAAGGATTGCAATTCTTTTCTAGATTTTAAATGAATTTCATAATCCATATAATTTCATAACGAATTATCCAAATTATGTCATAAATATGACTGTAGAATGTAGGTGCCACACCAAAAAAGCGATGAAACTTTGTTCAGCCTTTAATGATAAATTTCCTGCAGGTAACTTATTATATGTTGTGGTGTATGGAAAGAAGAATTTGACACAGAATATCAACTGAGAATTTTTAATTGAAAATTATTTCATCTTCTTATTAGAAGTTTCATTCTTGTACTGAAGCAAAACTGCAGTATGTAGGTCTCATCTGCGTGAGAGCACTGACTCAACTGGTCAATTCAGGACATGTGAACAAGTGATATAGTGCTGCAGATTGCCCCTACATACCAGGAACACAACTTCCTATTTGCTCTTTGCTCTGTCTCACTTGCATAGTATGTCTGTACTGCATATTGTGACTAAGCAGATTCATTCACAGGTGGTGCTACAGTAGTCTCCATTCATAACAGTACAAGAGTATTTTTCTTTTTTCATGTAAAATATTTTTTAACCTTAATTTGAGTGTAAAGATTCACATACACATGTTGTTTACAATTTGTGTCTTCTGAAAAAACAAATTATTGCAAAGAAAATAATGTATTTTCAGCCTAAATAAATGAAGAGGGTAGTACATTTTAGAATGTGGTTTCTACTTCACTTACTTACAGTGTAAGCACGTTACAAATGGATACTTTTGCTCTTGGTGTGTCTCATACTGGAGCATGCTGCCATCCAAGCTACTGAGGTTAATTATTCATCGTTCATCAAGGCTCTGCTGTCTGAGCTCTGCTCTCTCAACTAAAGAAATGGACGACAGATGGAAGAAGAGCAGCTACCATCAAGACACTGGATCATCATCACGACCTGGCAGTGGACCTGGACCTCGAGCTGGACTTCAAAAAATCGCAAGAGGAAAAGAGATGAGAAATAGTAGAGGGAGAGAGAAGTTGAAAATCCCTTTGTGGTTTCCTTCATGGGCCTAAAAGATTTTCCTGAAAATTATTAATAAAATTTTTTCTATATAAATGGTGGCGCTAGTCAAGAAACTCAATAATGAAAGCAATTCTAACTTGTTTTAAAAAATTTGTGAGCTACAGGTAAATGTTTTGTGTAGTATTACTGAGTGTGATACTTGAATGCTAGATTTGAGGAGAAAATTTGTATGGAGCTTAATAACGAGTTTAAGATTGTTTTATGAGATATATATTTGAAATTAATAACTAACAGGGATTTTCAGTTTTTTGAAGATGGAAAGGTTAAATTGAGATACAATGAAATTAAGAAATTTAAAAATAATAGTAATGAAACTCATAATTTGGAATTTCTATTTTAACTGAAATTTTACCTTCCATTTTCCATTTTTAATGTATTGAAGTATTTTGGAGATTTCAGTTATCACTGCACTGCTGCCAGATTCAAAAAAGGATGGTCATCTCCAACCAAGTGCACTCAATATACCCACTTACTATTTTCAAAATATAAATTTATAAACAACATATAAAATTAAATTAAATTACAAATATAAAGTAAAATAAAAAATAAAATATATATTACACTTGACGTTGGTCATTTCCCTGCTTATTTACTTACTTACTTTGCTTAGAATTGACGTGAATGAATCGAAATAAAGCAGCATACATTTAAAGGTTCTGGGCTTTTTCCAAAAAAAGACATAAATCGTGAAATTGTGAGGGAATCCGAGGCATTTTGTGATTTATCGAGGTTTTTCCCTTAGAAAAAATGAGCTATAAACCACAAATATATTTTACTCACGCCATATAACATTCAACTAATACTTATGTCTCCTCTCCAGTGAATACCGCCTTATCATAGCATTAATCATGTGAGCAGAGAGGTTAGCATGTTCATGTGACACAGTGTTATACTGGAGGTAGAGTAGCTACCAGCCAGGTCTCCTGAACTGGTCAGGTCTCAGGGTACTATCCTGATGAGGCATGTCCCTCAATGCTCCATCTCTTCCCTCATTCTTTTCCATAGTTCGTTTCCCCATCACCCCAGGCACTCATCCTAAGGAGTGACATGATTTGTGCTGAGGGGTGCGTGACATTTGGGAAGATATGTCCTGAATAGGGCCTCAGGAATACTGGGAGAACTCCCTGAGTAATTAGACTTACACATGCGTGGAGCTCCGCTCGTTTCAATCAGATATATCCACAAATCTCGTCAGACCACAACGTAGAACAATCAACGGACAATGTGCGGCTTTCTGTATCATGCTAACGGCTCGGAATAAGTGAATGTAGAGCGGAGTTTCGTCAGTCAAATGCACCTACCGGGAGGCCACAGGGATGCTCTTACGGGAACAGGCATCTGGAGGCCGGCTCTGTCGGCTTCTACTTAGTACGAGTAATATCCCCGTTGGGGATGTTCCTTCGCAAGTAGGAATACCTGCCGTGGTTAATGTGGTTACAACACACAGACGTTTTGTATTTGCTTATGTTTTCTATGTCCTATGTAGCTGCATTTTGAGGTTGCTGCTGTGGCTGCGACTTGACTGTAGCGCCGTCCGTATTGTTAATCATGATTCTAGTTCTTCGGCGTGTTCACACTTTAGATATCTACCTTAAATGAATAGAACTGAAGGAGAGAAAGAATAAGCTCCATACTTGCAAGGTAATATATTTGCACTAAAGCACAAATTTCAAACACGGCGAGTTAGCGTCAGAACATATCGAGAGCGAGCACTAGACCAATATATCAAAGAAGTTCATACATCTACATCTACATGACTACTCCGCAATTCACATTTAAGTGCTTGGCAGAGGGTTCGTCGAACCACAATCATATCATCTCTCTACCATTCCACTCCCGAACAGCGCGCGGGAAAAACGAACACCTAAACCCTTCTGTTAGAGCTCTGATTTCTCTTATTTTATTTTGATGATCTTTCCTACCTATGTAGGTTGGGCTCAACAAAATGTTTTCGCATTCGGAAGAGAAAGTTGGTGACTGAAATTTCCTAAATAGATCTGGCCGCAACGTAAACGTCTTTGCTGTAATGACTCCCATCCCAATTTGCGTATCATATCTGCCACACTCTCTCCCCTACTACGTGATAATACAAAACGAGCTGCACCCTTTCGATGTCCTCCGTCAATCCCATCTGGTAAGGATCCCACACCGACCAGAAATATTCTAACAGAGGACGAACGAGTGTAGTGTAAGCTGGCTCTTTAGTGGACTTGTTGCATCTCCTAAGTGTCCTGCCAACGAAACGTAACCTTTGGCTCGCCTTCCCCACAATATTATCTATGTGGTCTTTCCAACTGAAGTTGTTCGTAATTTTAACACCCAGGTACTTAGTTGAATTGGCAGCCTTGAGAATAGTACTATTTATCGAGTAATCGAATTCCAACGGATTTCTTTTGGAACTCATGTGGATCACCTCACACTTTTCGTTATTTAGCGTCAACTGCCACCTGCCACACCATACAGCAATCTTTTCTAAATCGCTTTGCAACTGATACTGGTCTTCGGATGACCTTACTAGACGGTAAATTACAGCATCATCTGCGAACAACCTAAGAAAACTGCTCAGATTGTCACCCAGGTCATTTATATAGATCAGAAACAGCAGAGGTCCCAGGATGCTTCCCTGGGGAACACGTGATATCACTTCAGTTTTAATCTATGATTTGCCGTCTATTACTACGAACTGCAACCTTTCTGACATTAAGATAAAACACACTGAAACATATCACTGCTGTCTGCGTGCACTGATCGGCATCACTTGCCACTACAAGTGTGAAAACTGATATTTTTGTATAGCTGCTGCATATTGATATTGAAACTTCTGAGAGGACTAGGTTCGTATTTATTAAGCAGTTACTGTTATCTGGTGCAGCTATAATAAAATTACGTATTTATTGTACAGAATTATGGACTAAAGTGTTCGTTTTATTTCATGCAGGTACAAGCAAATGATCACTTATGTTTATGTTTCACAGCGTAACAGACGTAGGGGCCAAAATTATTTACATCTACATCAATACTCCGCAAGCCACCTGACGGTGTAGGGCGGAGGGTACCTTGAGTACCTCTATCGGTTCTCCCTTCTATTCCAGTCTCGTATTGTTAATGGAAAGAAAGATTGTCGGTATGCCCCTGTGTGGGTTCTAATCTCACTGATTTTATCCTCATGGTCTCTTCGCGTAGGAGGGAGCAATATGCTCCTTGACTCCTCGGTGAAGGTATATTCTCAAAACTTCAACAAAAGCCCGAACCGAGCTACGGAGCATTTCTCTTGTACAGTCTTCCACTGGAGTTTATCTATCATCTCCGTAACGCTTTCGCGATTACTAAATGATCCTGTATCGAAGAAGCGCTATTCTCTGTTGGATCTTCTCTATCTCTTCTATCAACCCTGTCTATGCAGCATTTGCTGTGGCAGTATCTGCCTTAGTCGTTAGGAGAAATGCAGAACGATGATGTAATGCCAGGAGTAGGAATTTGGTTCGACGCTGGGTGGGAAGAAGGGGTGAAGGCAGGAACATATACTCTCTGTTAATGAATGATTTGAGGCCCGAAGGTCGACATGAATTTAAGAACTTCGACTGAATGGATGTGTCTTGGCGATCGTAGATGATGGGATTCACACATGAGGGAAGCTGTTTCACAACAGTGCGACCGCAAAGAAGCAAAACGGCTTTTACAATCCGCACTGGTCATGGGTGGCACAAGTCCTCTGACTCTTGTGGCTGTTCTCTCAGCACTATACTTCCTGGCATACCGAAATAATATGAAAGATGCAATCAAACCAAACACATGCGGTGCTTGCATCAATCGAAAGTAAAATGTATCCACATTTGCAGACGTACCTTCTTATGGTACAAGGTATCTAGAGGGTCGTACAGACACCTTTCCGTGCCGTATATATCAATAAGCAAGTTTATACCTTCTTTGTTCCATTTCATTTCTACAATAAGAAGCTATCATTAGATATACAGCTATTCTCAGTGGCAATACAAGAAAGGAAATTTCCATTTGCTTTATAACTGTACTTATAAAAATTGGTCACCGAAAAATGTTTAGCGTATGTCACGCAATAGCCATAAAAAGTACCCAAAAGCTCACATATTTCTCGTCTGCTGACCACAAATAAAAAAGTAACTAGCTGAAGGCCCTCTCGGAGCGCTGCGTTCTGCGCATGTGCGCATACACCTTTTCTACTGCGTATGCGCGTTCCACGGCAGACTAGAACGGTTCTCATTTTCTCCCGGCCAATAAACGATCTACTGAAATCGCAGCTTCATCTGTCATGCCGCAAGGTGGTAGGCTGTCTACTCCTGACTTGTACATGTTATGTGTGCTGTGTAAACGAGTGACTAAAAATCGGAAGTACATGTGACGTGACGGTCCTCTATGGTGTGCTGCGACCTTTGTCTTGACCGATATATTTACGAAAGCATTGTTATGGATTCGATCGCAACAAAATATCTGTGGCAGGCAAACTATAAATATGATCGTTACTCGTTTCATTCACAGCAATTTAAGTTGTGCTCTTATGTTCCTGCTAACCACACCATCGAAATTGGCGACATATTCCTGTCAAATATTTATGACAAGAAGGAATATAAATGTCATTGCTGGTTGTTTTACTCTCAGCAATTTCATCTTTCATTTAGTTGCAACACAGTGAAGTCACAAACTGGAAGGAACTCACTACTGAGAGAGCACGCTATTTTATACAGGGTGTCTCTGCTATGAGTCGTCAGGCGCATTTTCTCTTATGTTACGGCAGATATTTGCAATTTCGCTTTTATATTGTGTAGCTGGAGTCATCCCAAACAGTTACTGCTCGACACGTCTTGCATGCGATTCCCAGTGACAACAGAAAGCGTCGTTTTGTTTCCCATTACATACAAAATGATTTTTAAAGCGGAATTTCACGTGCCCAATCGATAGAGTGCTCCCTAATTAGTCTATTCCGATATTCGTTTTATTATTAATAGGGACAGTATAACAGGAAGAGTAAACAGCAATACAACAGCGGCTCAGTAGAGCTACATGCTTGGCGGTAGCAGTCAGCATGGACGCGAAAGGGCAGTGCTGCCGCTGCTTGAGTACAGGTAGATCAATCTGGGACCGCTCTATCGAATGGGCACGTCAAATTCCGCTATAAAAATCATTTTGTCTGTAATGTGAAATGAATCAACACTATTTGTCGACATTGGGCGCTGCATGAAAGACGTGATGAGCACTATTTGCTTGGGATGACTTCAGCTACACAATGCGAAAACGAAACAGAAAATATCTGCTGAAGCATCAGATCACAAGCATCTGAGTTCTCTTATGAAACACCATGTATAAATAACATCGATTATTGCAGAATATACTTCTATTACGTGAATAAGAAACTCCAAGAATGTGTTAAAAAGGCGAAAATGGAAAAATTGTCTCTTCTACCTAGTCGGAAATTTACTTTCTTTAACTCCATATCAGCACATCTTTAAACACATAACCACAGGAAGGATACGCAAAGTGTCTCTAAAACTGTTCATAGCAAATTTTCTTAGGACATTTATAGCAGTTGTGCCATTAACTGACACTTGATTTTAATAAGTTGCACCTGCGGTGATGCACCTATATCGTGCCTTTGTCTTAAAACGGCATACTGTCGTACCACACAAGTTATAATATGAAAACAACCGAAATATGATTACTCTAGTATAGCGGTTCAAAAGTAGCGAGCGAAGGTCGTCAAATAACCGTTTTCCAATTTCGGCCGAGTGCCAGAAGTACACTCCTGGAAATGGAAAAAAGAACACATTGACACCGGTGTGTCAGACCCACCATACTTGCTCCGGACACTGCGAGAGGGCTGTACAAGCAATGATCACACGCACGGCACAGCGGACACACCAGGAACCGCGGTGTTGGCCGTCGAATGGCGCTAGCTGCGCAGCATTTGTGCACCGCCGCCGTCAGTGTCAGCCAGTTTGCCGTGGCATACGGAGCTCCATCGCAGTCTTTAACACTAGTAGCATGCCGCGACAGCGTGGACGTGAACCGTATGTGCAGTTGACGGACTTTGAGCGAGGGCGTATAGTGGGCATGCGGGAGGCCGGGTGGACGTACCGCCGAATTGCTCAACACGTGGGGCGTGAGGTCTCCACAGTACATCGATGTTGTCGCCAGTGGTCGGCGGAAGGTGCACGTGCCCGTCGACCTGGGACCGGACCGCAGCGATGCACGGATGCACGCCAAGACCGTAGGATCCTACGCAGTGCCGTAGGGGACCACACCGCCACTTCCCAGCAAATTAGGGACACTGTTGCTCCTGGGGTATCGGCGAGGACCATTCGCAACCGTCTCCATGAAGCTGGGCTACAGTCCCGCACACCGTTAGGCCGTCTTCCGCTCACGCCCCAACATCGTGCAGCCCGCCTCCAGTGGTGTCGCGACAGGCGTGAATGGAGGGACGAATGGAGACGTGTCGTCTTCAGCGATGAGAGTCGCTTCTGCCTTGCTGCCAATGATGGTCGTATGCGTGTTTGGCGCCGTGCAGGTGAGCGCCACAATCAGGACTGCATACGACCGAGGCACACAGGGCCAACACCCGGCATCATGGTGTGGGGAGCGATCTCCTACACTGGCCGTACACCACTGGTGATCGTCGAGGGGACACTGAATAGTGCACGGTACATCCAAACCGTCATCGAACCCATCGTTCTATCATTCCTAGACCGGCAAGGGAACTTGCTGTTCCAACAGGACAATGCACGTCCGCATGTATCCCGTGCCACCCAACGTGCTCTAGAAGGTGTAAGTCAACTACCCTGGCCAGCAAGATCTCCGGATCTGTCCCCCATTGAGTATGTTTGGGACTGGATGAAGCGTCGTCTCACGCGGTCTGCACGTCCAGCACGAACGCTGGTCCAACTGAGGCGCCAGGTGAAAATGGCATGGCAAGCCGTTCCACAGGACTACATCCAGCATCTCTACGATCGTCTCCATGGGAGAATAGCAGCCGGCATTGCTGCGAAAGGTGGATATACACTGTACTAGTGCCGACATTGTGCATGCTCTGTTGCCTGTGTCTATGTGCCTGTGGTTCTGTCAGTGTGATCATGTGATGTATCTGACCCCAGGAATGTGTCAATAAAGTTTCCCCTTCCTGGGACAATGAATTCACGGTGTTCTTATTTCAATTTCCAGGAGTGTACTTCTGATGTCCGCAGCTCGTGGTCGTGCGGTAGCGTTCTCGCTTCCCATGCCCGGGTTCCCGGGTTCGATTCCCGGCGGGGTCAGGGATTTTCTCTGCCTCGTGATGAGTGGGTGTTGAGTGATGTTCTTAGGTTAGTTAGGTTTAAGTAGTTCTAAGTTCTAGGGGACTGATGACCACAGATGTTAAGTCCCATAGTGCTCAAAACCATTTAGCACTTCTGATTTTTAGTCACTCACCGGCTTAGTCTGCACCAGAGCCCCAAGGGGACATCTTAGGAACCAAAGACTTGTTTACGTCAGTTACGTCGTTGAGTGTGACAGTTTATATTTTTGTAAAGTTGCTATTTACTCGTATCGAAACTTCTGAGAAGTCTAGGTTCATATTTATTTAAGCAGCTATTTCTATCTTGCGCAGCTATAATGAAATCACTTTATGATTGTACAGAATTATGGACTAAAGTGTTCGTTGTATGTCATGCTGGAACAAGCAAATGATTATGTGTTCTTTTCACAGCACTTCAGACACTAAGAACGCAAGTATCTTTGCAGCATTTGCTGTGACAGTATCTACCTTAGTCATTAGCAGAAATGAGAACAACAACGTAATGCCAGGAGTAGAAACTGGGTTCGAACCTGGCTGGGAAGAAGGGGTGAAGGCAGGGACATATACTGCTTGTTAATGAAGGAGTTGAGGCTCGAAGGAAATGACACAGTGAGGGAAGCTATTTCACAATAGTGCGACCGCAAAGACGCCAAACCTTACTGCCCTCACTGGCTGGCAGGCACAACTGCGCTGACTCTTGTGGCTATTCTCTCAGCACAATACTACCTGCCATGCTGAAATAATATAAAACATCCACTCAAATCAAATACATGCGGTACTATCACCAACAAAAGTGATACATACACAAATCGAAACTAAAATTTAAACATGTTTACGTAAAATATATTATCTCAGAATTAAACATTGTAGACATACCTTACTATGGTGCAGCGTATCTAGAGAGTCAGACGCCTTTCTTTGCTGTATGCCTCAATGAGCACGTTTATATTTTTTGTTTTATTTCGTTTGAACAATAAGAAGTTATTAATAGATATACAACTTTTCTCAATGGCAATACAAAAATGAGAATTTTCATTTGTTTTATGACTGTATTCATAAAAAAAAATACTCACTGAAAAATGTGTGGAATATCTCACGCAATAACCAAAAAAGTTCCCGAAATTTCAAGTATTTCTCGTCTGCTGACCACAGGTAAAAACAATAACAAGGAGAAGGCCCTCTCGAAATGCTGCATTTTGCACATGATTTAGTCATAGTAATACTTGGAAAATTTGCAAGTACCGTTACAACAATAGCACAATGTGCTTTGAACACTTTGCAAAACTGATATCAGAAACAATATCTAAGGCTCAGTAACAGAAACACTATCGTAGTACCACTCATACGGAAGTTTCTACAAGGCACAGACAGGAAACTTAATCTCTTCGACGAAATTCTAACCGTAGAGGTAGCAGTCAAGTACACTCCTGGAAATTGAAATAAGAACACCGTGAATTCATTGCCCAGGAAGGGGAAACTTTATTGACACATTCCTGGGGTCAGATACATCACATGATCACACTGACAGAACCACGGGCATATAGACACAGGCAACAGAGCATGCACAATGTCGGCACTAGTACAGTGTATATCCACCTTTCGCAGCAATGCAGGCTGCTATTCTCCCATGGAGACGATCGTAGAGATGCTGGATGTAGTCCTGTGGAACGGCTTGCCATGCCATTTCCACCTGGCGCCTCAGTTGGACCAGCGTTCGTGCTGGACGTGCAGACCGCGTGAGACGACGCTTCATCCAGTCCCAAACATGCTCAATGGGGGACAGATCCGGAGATCTTGCTGGCCAGGGTAGTTGACTTACACCTTCTAGAGCACGTTGGGTGGCACGGGATACATGCGGACGTGCATTGTCCTGTTGGAACAGCAAGTTCCCTTGCCGGTCTAGGAATGGTAGAACGATGGGTTCGATGACGGTTTGGATGTACCGTGCACTATTCAGTGTCCCCTCGACGATCACCAGTGGTGTACGGCCAGTGTAGGAGATCGCTCCCCACACCATGATGCCGGGTATTGGCCCTGTGTGCCTCGGTCGTATGCAGTCCTGATTGTGGCGCTCACCTGCACGGCGCCAAACACGCATACGACCATCATTGGCACCAAGGCAGAAGCGACTCTCATCGCTGAAGACGACACGTCTCCATTCGTCCCTCCATTCACGCCTGTCGCGACACCACTGGAGACGGGCTGCATGATGTTGGGGCGTGAGCGGAAGACGGCCTAACGGTGTGCGGGACCGTAGCCCAGCTTCATGGAGACGGTTGCGAATGGTCCTCGCCGATACCCCAGGAGCAACAGTGTCCCTAATTTGCTGGGAAGTGGCGGTGTGGTCCCCTACGGCACTGCTTAGGATCCTATGGTCTTGGCGTGCATCCGTGCGTCGCTGCGGTCCGGTCCCAGGTCGACGGGCACGTGCACCTTCCGCCGACCACTGGCGACAACATCGATGTACTGTGGAGACCTCACGCCCCACGTGTTGAGCAATTCGGCGGTACGTCCACCCGGCCTCCCACATGCCCACTATACGCCCTCGCTCAAAGTCCGTCAGCTGCACATACGGTTCACGTCCACGCTGTCGCGGCATGCTACCAGTGATAAGACTGCGATGGAGCTCCGTATGCCACGGCAAACTGGCTGACACTGACGGCGGCGGTGCACAAATGCTGCGCAGCTAGCGCCATTCGACGGCCAACACCGCGGTTCCTGGTGTGTCCGCTGTGCCGTGCGTGTGATCATTGCTTGTACAGCCCTCTCGCAGTGTCCAGAGCAAGTATGGTGGGTCTAACACACCGGTGTCAATGTGTTCTTTTTTCCATTTCCAGGAGTGTATTTTAGGATAACTCTGGGAGTGATAATAATTCGCACCCCTCATATAAAGGCAAAAAGTGCTCTTATGCTGTGGTCTAAGTATATACACCTCTGTAATAAGACCTATGATAACTTATGGGGCGCCGGCCAGAGTGGCCGAGCGGTTCTAGGCGCTACAGTCTGGAACCGCGCGACCACTACGGTCGCAGGTTCGAATCCTGCCTCGGGCATGGACGTGTGTGATGTCCTTAGATTAGTTAGGTTTAAGTAGTTCTAAGTTATAGGGGACTCATGATCACAGAAGTTAAGTCCCATAGTGCTCAGAGCCATTTGAACCACTTTTTTTAACTTATGGGGCAACAGTATAGTGGAACAAAGTAGAACAGATGGAAGCCGCTAAGAAGCTCGAGAAGGTGCTGCCTAGCCATAATAGGCGAAATTAGCTGCACACTCACTGCTGGCATTGATCGTACTGGACGTGTCTCTACTACATCTCTGGGTTTCAATGGAGGCAGCAGAACGGGCACCTTCAGGATCCCCATAATCCCACACAGATATAATGAATATGGTAAAAATAGGATTGGTCAGTGAAACGCCGGCACAGTCTGGAGCCGCGCGACCGCTACGGTCGCAGGTTCGAATCCTGCGTCGGGCATGGATGTGTGTGATGTCTTGAGGTTAGTTAGGTTTAAGTAGTTCTAAGTTCTAGGGGACTGATGACCACAGCAGTTAAGTCCCATAGTGCTCAGAGCCATTTTGAAACGCCGGCTTGAGCATGGTTTACTTCCCCTCGATAATGAAATTAATACGATTTAGCAATTTGAGGTTAATTAGAATAAAAGTTGTCATACACAAAACTTCACAGGAAAATTATTCCAGCATTTGACATACATCGATTTACACCAAGGGAAAGAACCGGCGAAAAACTCACATCTGCAACGTAATAGCGAACAATCTACATAGCAAGCGGTGGATTAACAGGGGTGTGTGACCTATTTACAATACCAACCTGCATTC
The DNA here is from genome assembly GCF_023864345.2 of Schistocerca serialis cubense. NCBI lineage: Eukaryota > Metazoa > Arthropoda > Insecta > Orthoptera > Acrididae > Schistocerca > Schistocerca serialis. The sequence continues at coordinate 523,319,209 of NC_064640.1, forward strand.
AGAAGTTGTCTTGTGTCTACTTAACTCCCCGCCCTTATCTCTGATGCAGCTGTTCATACGCTGCGCACCCATATGTGAACTAGAGGTAAGTTTGTATGAATACAACAATACTGTGGAAAGGTTCACTACACAATTACAGGAAGAACAAACTAATCTGGTAAAATAAAATGTCCTTGGATTACGTTGGTGTAAATACATTACAACATACATGCAAAAGCTGACAACAGCACTCGTCAGAATTCAAGGAGCTTGCGAGAACTGAACTAGTTCCGATTTCAAGACAATTCTGCCGTACTGGATTAGCTACTCCTACATACCATTACAATTATTTCGTTGCTCTATCACGTGGGGCCTAGACACGAATCGCCAGGATAGTTTTGGTATCAAGTCGCACGATTTCTCCTAGCCACAAAATACCCACACTCGCGACCAGCAACAATATATCGCAACACTAGGCCACTACACAATCACATAATCAGCATCGTCCAACTTACCAACATTTGGTTGAGTGATGACGTATGATGTGTGAAGCGCTGTTTAATTAACCTATCTCTGTCTAACGTAAGTCCGAAGGTGCCGTAACTATTAAAAATGCACTTTTATGCAGCAGATAAAAGCACTGACGGTGTGACTGTACGTATTCATACTTACTCAATATCAAGATTATGATGTAACTGAGGTGGACTGCCTGCCATCTCACGGAGGCCTGACCTTCGGCAAGCCCCAACGTCTTCTCCTCTACACATAGGCCTGTCAATCCTACTTATAAGTTTTTGGGCTTCTGTCACGTCAGACAAGCCATGTTACAAATCATTTTTCCTATCAGAATTTTAATGTCATACCTCAGTTCCTCAAGTGGAAGCACTTTCCGAACATTCTCTGAAACAATTCTCCCTTAACAACGATCTGCACTTAAAACGGGCTATAATGTTAGATCGCTTGCGTTTCCGACCGATCAGTCATATGGAATGTAGCATTGTTAATATTCCAATGTAAGAAATATATTTCAAGCGCATGACATACATCCTTCTTCCTGGTTTCTCTACGATAAACTATGTTATCGAGCAGTAAAACGAAAAAACTACTTCCGTAAAACATATACTCTGCATGATACGAGCACAATATAGGTTTCTGGAGACTATAGCATCCACTGTTTACACCCGATCACAGTTCAGAAATTCTACGACGGCTGCACCAGCCCTATATAAAACGATCGTTAGTAACAGGGGATACCTCTTACAAGAAAACAGATAAACGCATAGCAGCAGCGTCCGACATGTGAAAATTCCAAGTCATTCGGCCACTAACTCTGTAAACACTACGTCTGTCAGGTAAATCTATACACGGGGATTGCAGTGCCTCACAAGCACCTCTTCCTAACTTAGTTATGAAGCTGAAGTCTCGATTTTACACCCAAGATGCGGCAGGGGGATGGAGTACATCGCATAAATCAAAGTTCGTTTAGAGGAAAGTGTCTCGTTTCATCACACATGAGATGGAATTCCTCTGATGACCAACAGGTTTAACATTAACGATCGCAAGTAGGCAGTGCTTTAAATCACATACATAAGACGTGGCTGTATACGAGTCGAATGCAGGTTATGTCACATGACTGATGCATTCTGACAGAACAGTGGAAAAGTTGACCTGTAGCAATTTCTCCCTCTCTAGAATACATCACAGTCTACCATTAAATCGTACCTCGTTACAGCTCCATCTCATTCGATCACTCCGCCCACTCTCTGATATCCTTTAACATAGATGCAAGTAAGTTTAGAGGCGGATGGTTCTCTGTCTTCCAGAAAAGCGTCAAATACAGTAGTTGACTCGTGTGTATCACTGGCACCTCAATAGACACACAGTATAATACTACCTCGATGCAGAAAAAACTGACTGCTTCCCTGATTCCCTTAGCTTACATGTCGATGTTTCCTTGGATTCCTATTGCTGCTGCGATCATGACATAACCTCTCGTTCTGTGTTCTAAGACTGCTTGTAAATGTAGCACAACTGTCAACACCTAGCTCAATTCACTGATTTGGAGGCGTAATATAGCATTGTATTCAATTGTATCCAGTCACCTCCACATTTGGAGAGTGTCTGCTCCATTTTCTGTATGTCTAAGTATATGCATGTGTGGTGGAAGGCTCCCAGGACCCAGTCCCTCCACTGGTCGACCAAACTTCAAACATAGAATACGTGTTCAGACGTAACACACAGTTGGTCCACCTGCAAACCAAATCGCACATGTGATGGGTGGATCGTCACCCATTGGGAGTGGATGACCGCCGACCTCGCAGGGAAATATCTAGTGCTGTGAGGGGTACATATGGTGCTGTCTGTCTTCATGGTATATGTACAAATGATGTAAGAGGGCTGATTTTGTATGGTGTAGGATACTAATCATATATTTACTACATCAACATGGTATGTGGTAGTATATTGCTGTGTTGGAGATCGGTTTCACACTCTAATATTCAAGCTCCTGTCCTCAGTGGGAGAGCAGCGTAATTGAGTAAGAGTCTTTCGGTATTTGATGAAATGTAGGGCACATTGCAAGGTTTAGTTGTCAGTGCAATATGGCGATCAGTGTAAAATAGTTTCTTGCCACTGAAAGTCTCATCTGCAGAAAGAAAAAGAAAAGGTGGACAGTGCTTCTACACCGACGGCATCAGTAATTCGGCGGGTAAATTCGATAAGAGCCAATCACAATTCCCCATTCATTCACAAGACATCCCTTGTGCTGGGATATAGGAGTCTCTACATGGTGGTGAGAACGTTTGTGTATGTTGAAAGCGGGAAGGATAACACGTGATGGACGGGGTGCCACGTTAGGATCGCAAGGAAGAACGAATTCGAATTTTCCTTGTTGTTCTATCGATAGTGATGCTGATTACAGTACACCAACCCGCGTCACTGATGTCTTTCCAAGCATTACATCTGAAGGTGCGAAGTTCATTATCACACATAGTGCCTGATGCCTGTCCTTCATAACACTTGTTTGAGAGAATCTTGGTTGGATGCAGTACCTTCCATAAGCGCTGACTGTAAGACTTTGTCAGATAATTTCCTAGGACTGAGGAGAATCAAGACACATACCTGGTGTGAGTGTAGGCATACCATAATTTTTTTGTGTGCTGTACAGATATAAAAGGTAACTGCTTTGTTTGTGTAAAATGTGTATATATTGCATTGTAAAGTTACTGTGGCTTATGTTGTGGCATGACCAGAGAAGGTAAGTGTGTGTCCTATCATGAAGTACGTGTACATTCAGGACATCGATAACTGTGAGGGTATGAGAGAGATTTTTTATGTTGAAAATTACACTACTGGCCATTGAAATTTCTACGCCAAGAAGAAATGAAGATGATAAACAGGTATCCATTGGACAAATATATTATAGTAGAACTGACATGTGATTACATTTTCATGCAATTTGGGTGCATAGATCCTGAGAAATTAGTACCCAGAACAACCACCTCTGGCCATAATAATGGCATTGATACACCTGGGCATTAAGTCAAACAGAGCTTGGATGGCGTGTACAGGTACAGCTGCCCATGCAGCTTCAACACAATACCACAGTTCATCAAGAATAGTGACTGGCGTATTTTGATGAGCCAGTTGCTCAGTCACCATTGACCAGACGTTTTCAGTTGGTGAGAGGTCTGGAGAATGTGCTGGCCAGGGCAGCAATGGAACATTTTCTGTATCCCGAAAGGCACGTACAGGACCTGCAAGATGGGGTCGTGCATTATCCTGCTGAAATGTACGGTTTCGCAGGGATCGAATGAAGGGTAGAGTCACGGGTCGTAACACATTTGAAATGTAACGTCCACTGTTCAAAGTGCCTTCAATGCGAACAAGAGGTGACCGAGACGTGTAACCAAAGGCACCCCATACCATCACGCCGGGGGCTAAACCAGTATGGCGATGACGAATACACGCATCCAATGTGCGTTCACCGCGATGTCGCCAAACACGGATGCGAACATCATGTTGCTGTAAACAGAACCTGGATTCATCCGAAAAATGACGTTTTGGCATTCGTGCTCCCAGCTTCGTCGTTGAGTACACCGTCGCAGGCGCTCCTGACTGAGATGCAGCGTCAAGGGTAACCGCAGCAATGGTCTCCGAGGCGATAGTCCATGCTGCTGCAATCGTCGTCGAATTGTTCGTGCAGATGGTTGTCTTGCAAATGTCCCCATCTATTGACTCAGGGATCGAGACGTGGCTGCACGATCCGTTACAGCCATGCGGATAAGATGCCTGTCATCTAGACTGCTAGTGATAAGAGGCCGTTGGGATCCAGCACGGCGTTCTGTATTACCCTCCTGAACCCACTGATTTCGTAAACAGTCATTGGATCTCGACCAACGCGAGCAGCAATGTCGCGATACGATAAACCGCAATCGCGATAGGCTACAATCCGACCTTTAACAAAGTCGGAAACATGATGGTACGCATTTCTCCTCCTTACACGAGGCATCACAACAACGTTTCACTAGGCAACGCTGGTCAACTGCTGTTTGTGTATGAGAGATCGATTCGAAACTTTCCTCATGTCAGCACGTTGTAGGTGTCGTCACCGGCGCCAAACTTGTGTGAATGCTCTGAAAAGCTAATCATTTGCATATCACAGTATCTTCTTTCTGCCGGTTAAATTTCGCGTCTGTAGCACGTCATCTTCGTGGTGTAGCAATTTTAATGGCCAGTAGTGTATGTGCGCTATAAATACTGAGATTCGTTCCAGAACCACAGCCATCAAAACGAGACGGTGTCAGGCTGTAGGAGCAATCGTAATATTTAATTGTGTTTACATTGGTATATATGTTCCTGGCTTCCAATATTCTTGTGATATTTGTATGTATTTGATGATCTGTAGGTAACTTTGGCGGGTTTAACTGTCAGTGCAACGTATCGATCTGTGCAAAATAATTTTGCCGCTGAGAGTCTCGTCTGCAGAAAAAAAAGAGGCGGATGGCGCTCCCACATCGGTAGCAGCGGCAGTTTGACGGGTAAGGTCAGTGACACAGTGGCAGACAGGCTGTACCATTAGGAATGCACCCTGTACTATTCTGGGAAGTATTGGAACATCTCTCCTTCAATGCTGGACCCTATGCGTCATAGCGCCAGCAACGGTACCTAGGTGAATACGTATTTTGACAGGAATTTCTCAGGTGTTGAGTATGAAAGAGATGCCAGTGGCTCATCCTTGCGGGACCCAAACAGTCACGTCATAACTTTGCGGGGACCGCCAATGTACCCCGACTCTGGCATTGGCGTCAGGTGGCGGGACGTGTTTTTTATTAGCCATCTTTTGTTTAAACTATATTCCATCTACATCTACATATATACTCCATGAGCCACCAAGCGGTATGTGGTGGAGGACACTATTTTGTATCAAAGGTGGTACAATAGTTGAAGGAAATGGGGATGACATGGAAAACCATTAACAGAACAATAGGCTAAGTGCCGACAAAGGGCCAAACATTAGGTTAAGACACCCAGAGTACAGTGCCGAACATTAAGTTATGCAACATGTTTGCTCCATGTAATTACTTCTTACAAGACCTACATGTTTCCAAATAACAGAAAGTAATAAGCAAGAGAAATCCAACCCCCACAAACTGAATTTGTCATAAATAAACAATATACCCTTTCCATATACTCCATACATTGTCTAAATGACCGATCAACTGAGTCTTTTTCCCGCCATTTTCCGGAAGAGAGGAGAGGGTGGGAGGGGCGGGTTTTTACCAGAGGGGAGAGGTTAATTAATTGATTAACTTAATTAAGTAGTCAATGAAACTGATAGTAGTGTCAGGGGGTATTCCAATAACTCAGATCTGAAAGTGTACCTGTAGCAGCGAGGGGAGGTTTCCTGATGGGGGAGGGGAGTCTGGGGGGGTGGGGGCGGGGCAATAGGTTAAGTGTAGTGACATGGAAAACCACTTAACAGAACAATAGTTTAAGGACCTTTCAATCAAAGGAGAACAATAGGTTAAGTACCTGTCAATCAAAGGGGAACAATAGGTTTACACCTGAGTGCATACCTGCCCCTGATGCAGGCAACCTGCACTAACCAAAAGCACTGTCGGCGGCCCTAGCTCCACTAGTAGTGTGTAAGCTTAGGGACCGATGACCTAAACAGTTTGGTCCCATAAGATCTTACCACAAATTTTGCCACATCCAGACAGCAGGTGCTGGTCACTGAAATGTATGATCATCAACCCAAGACCGCCAAAATCAGGCCACAAGCCAATGACATCGGCTGCCCATATACGATTAGCACCCATTAGCCGCAGCAAGACTTCCATGACACCATGCCCTGGGACCAGTCTTTGAGAAGCCACTCTGGTTGACTGCATTTTGTGTCGCCGATGCGCTCTGTCGATTATGCCAGACCCCAGTCATTCCGCTGTTCTAGATGGTTCCAAGTGACACCAAAATGTCACACCTTGCAAAACTGTCAGCACGTGGCAGCAGTATTTAACCACAACCATACCAGCCTGCCAGAGTGTTTTGCCAGTTGGCCAGTAAGTGACACCCAGTCTGTGACCATCTGTGCCAGCATTGTAACTCTGCCACAACCTGGCTGTGAAGGTGGGATCTCTGACTGTCCACCCAGCCTGGACAGTCAACACCATTCCAGCCACCACCCTCTTAGGATCTCTCGCCATCGCCAGAGTCCAGCCAGCAGTTCTGAGTCAGATTCTGGGCAGTATTGTGACCTCCTGTTATGCCAGCCAATATCACCCACCGCCACAGCTGGGCCACATATAGCATTCGGATCGTAGCTGAGTCAGCGGGCTGTGTCAGTCCTCCATTGTATAAGCAGCTCACCTGTCTGCACCTCTGGCCATTACCACACCGGTCTCTACAGTGCTGAATATATGTAAAGAAGAAAATGTGCTTGACTGACTCTACTATCAGGATGGAATAATTAAAGTCTTGTTGAGTTCCTTCTCCTGCCTTTCCATGGCCACTTCTCACCAGAAACATGGTGAAATCCAAGCTGTATAAATTAGTAAAGAAGCAATAAAGAACTAAACAGAGGGAAGGAAGATTAGGTTTAACGTACCATCGACATCAAGGTCTTTGGACATGGAGCACAAGCTCAGATTGTGTCAAGAAATGGGAAGAAAAGTAGTCGTGCCCTTTCAAAGGAACCATCCCAGAAGCATTTGCCTAGTGCAGTTTAGGGTAATCATGGAAAACCTAAGTCTGAATAGCTAGACTTTTGTTTGAACAGTCATCCTCCTGAATGTGAGTCCAGTGTGCTAACCACTGTGCCACCTCCATCAGTAGCAACACAGAACTATTTTATCCTCACACAGATATGCCTCTGCTAATGTCCACATCCCCCATCTTGGACAGAGAACCGAACCCACAACCAACCAATATCTTACATATTACAATATATGTAAAATTTTTGTGAAGTATCAATTGAAAACACACATTTTTAACACATTCACCTCTAAGCATTGTCATATATGTCACATTAATGCTGTTGCAGAGTTTACAATTATTATTTAAATATCTCACCATCATCTTCAACGCATTTGTGCACTATTCAGAGAACATGTCATGTTGTTTGTCTGAGTGTCTCTACACATTTCCTAATGAGGGCAGTAACATTCATGACATAACCAGGCAGTTCATCTTGCACATCTGCCTTATGTTTATACACCTCAGGTTTCATCCAACCCCCAAATAAAGGCATAAGTTTTGCCGAGCTGGATGGCCAATTAATTTTACTACCATAACCAATCAACTGCTTAGGGTAAGCATAGTTAAGCTGTCCCACCACACGTCTGGTGAAATGTGGAAAGGCTCCATCATGTTGGATGTACATTTCAGTCCATGTAGACAAAGAGACTTCCCCAATGTATCCAACAAATGAAAAATGCAAGTAATTCTGTCTCATAATTCGCTCTTCTAAAACGACTGGATCTGTCAATGTGTTACTGATCAGGCCACATCAAACTCTGATAGGAAAAGAAACTAGAAATTGTTTTTCATTGTAGTGTGTGGATTTTCCTGTTACCATCAATGATTACTGCATGTGTTATTGATTCAGTTCTGTTTAAATATGGCCTCATCTGTGGACAGTATTAACGGAATCAAATGGCGATGGTCTAGAAAGCGACAAAATTCAAGTCATGTGGCAATGTCGCCAATATGAAGATTGTGGATAAGCTGTATACGAAACAGGTACAAGTTTTCTGCATGTAATGTCTGCCATACGTCTGTTTGTGGGACAGTGACACATGTGTGGTGTGGTAGTAGGACTGTGCTGCAGTATTTCAACAATGTGTTGTTGTTCCTGCAGAGGTTTTTGAACAACACATTAAGAAAAAAGTGTTAACTTGGAAGAATACCTATGTATTGGAAAGCACTGACGATATTCTTTGAGAGCAACAGGAGCACAACCATCACAGAAGCTGTAAATATACACTATACCTGCACATTCTTCATTGGTGTAGATGTGTGGCGTATGGACCAGCACACGTACAAACACATTTAACCAATACTTCTCTCTGATACACTCTCAATCCCTTCCACTACTTCACTCACATGATGCCATGGGCAACTGCACTTTCAACAGACTAGTTTTATAGCAGAAAGACATCCCAAACAAGAAGCTGAAATCAATGAGGTAGGTTGGGTTGGAATAAAACATCAAAGAGGTGAGTGGGTAAGAGACATGTGTGCACCACTAACCCAAAAACAAATATCAAATGTGTTCTATCTTAGAAACCATTTGGAATATTGCATCTGTTGATATGAAGCTTTTTGCTTCAAATGAATATTCCTGTCATATCCCCAAATATTCACCATTCCTCCTGGGACACCCTGCATAATCCTACCTCCACTTTCATATAACTATGTGAAGCTTTGCATCAAATCTTCTACAGACTGCTCTTCGTTTCTCTCTCTCAAACATTTTTTCTTCTCATTTCAGTGTTATTTGACTTTGATTTTTCTTACAGTTAAATTTAGTTGACACTTTCAAACAAAATAATAGATTGGAAAAATTTCTAGAACTGCACGTCCAAGTAATTTTAGCCAAGCTTGTGGATATTTCTACTCACATCCATGCAAAAATTTAAAACGATTATGAGATTTTATTATTTTGTCTTTCTGAAATGTTTAACACAGATCACATACCTACTGGAAGGCGTCCACCCACTCCTTCGAATCAGTTTCAACCTCTGACCATGTGTGATCATTCAGTTTGGAGACTGTAATACTTATCTTTTGTCACATCACCTTTTTGGTATCTGTAAAATGCCATTCAGTTGACAATAACATACATTTCTCGTAGATAAGAAAATCATTCAGTATCTGTATTGCATAGTATTAGCATCTCATCACTTACCTGAACTCAACATCCCATACATTCTGATGATGTGCTGACTCAGTATTTCAGACAGGCAGTAGGGAACATGTGAGGAAGCAGCAAAGGCATGGCAGCATAGTCAGGCCCTGATGTAATAAAATGAGCTCTAACATGGAAAGTAAGCGTTTCTGGACACATGTCCAAATAACATATTTTCTTTCTTTGTGTGTGAGGAATGTTTCCTGAAAGTTTGGCCGTACCTTTTTGTAACACCCTGTATATATATATATATAAAACGATCTATCCTGAAATTAGTCAAAGGACCACGTATTTGTTGTTTGACCAGTAAGAGATCTTTCTAGATTTCCGAATAAAATATGGAAAAATGTATGCAACAGTTTCCAAACAACTTCACATAGAGCAGCTATAAGAAATGTACGATTTTTTTGTAATAAGTAAACACGTAAATATTATGCCCAGAGATGGTAGCAGAGGCTACAGATTGATGGCGCCAAAAATGTACAATGTAAGTTCCAAATTGTGTAAAATGAAATACACAACTGATAAAGTTTATCAACAGAAGGACGCCACAGTCAGTTCGATTCAAATGCGACGTATCTAAACACGATAGTATTCCATCAAATGTAGCTGTGTAGTAGATAGTGTAGGCACATAATATAGAAGCAATTGTGAAATGCTGTCTGGTTTGTCAAATAGTAGATCTTTTCAGTCTCTCTAACAAACAATGGCAACACATTCATTGTCGTGGTTGATTTGACTGAAAATTCTGATAGGCGTTACTGGCTAGCTTGTTGTTGTATTTACGTCTTAGAATGATTACTTCACTACAGCAGCAGTGGGTGCTCTACAGAAAATACCCTTTTTGAATTATTGAACACTATTTGTGCACCCACCTTTGCAGTTATTGGGCATATATAAATCTCGTTTCTATGATATTGTGCTTATTAATTATATTGAGGGTATATATGAAAAATAAGATGCCAACGTTTACAATAAGCAACAATTATCTTTTTTACAGTCTTTGAATAGAAATGTACCTAGGCCACATATCAAACTGGAGGCTGTTTTTATTGCATCTCACCATAAATGTCCGAGGAACAGTAATTATTTCGCGCATAATTCTGGCTTGTGCTGTCATCTCTGGCATAAATGTGTAATTTGGGAGGGAGGGGAAGTAACTGGCAGCAAGACAAGTACATTGTGTTCTTCCTTCTTATCTACAGTCATCTCAGCTTAGACCTGTCAGTTTTGTTTCCAGAATAAAAGTACCTGTCCTCAATTGCGAAAGAGTTAGCAGAGCTGCAGATGGTGCTGCATCGAAAGTAGCTTGACAAGAACTAGAGAAGGGAGAAAGAACTGTATTGGTTAAAAATGAGCATAAAGCTCGAAATTAGTATCAGAAAATAAAAATTAAAACAAATTACTTCAGAATAAAAATACATTAATCCATTTAAATTTGTTTATTTTATTTTTATTTAATTATATCAGAAACTGAAATAATTAAAAAACTGTCTCTTATGCATGTTGTCCAGTGTAATGCACATCCTTTTGACAATCCTGATGGCTGTTCCCTTTCCAATAACATTAAAACCTCCAACGACAGAAGGAAATCACCAGAGGCAAAATATTTGAGTGTCCATAGTAGCTGGGTCATTGGTTGGAACAGGTCCAACGACAAGAGCGTCGGCAGCAACACTCTTCACTGGAATACGATTCTTCTTGTCCCCAGATGTTGTAGTAAGTTCAATGTTTTCTATATTTTTGTAGACAGTTGTGCGACGACGACGTCGGTACCTCCTGTAAGGCATGTTGGCAGCGTTCAATGCAGTTGCCTGTGCAGCAGCTAGACACAGAATGAGCGTAGCGCGAGAACGCGCTCGCTTATATAACAGCGGACTTAGAGTTTTCACAGTGACCAGCGGGAGCGTTATCCCGGACGCGCATACTGGGTGTTCTAGGCTTGTGCGTCCCCCCTGGCGCGCCGCCAACGCCGAGCCAGATGGTTACATAACCACCGTCTAGACGATAAGCGGGCAGTCTGGCAGTTGGAGGCCCAGCATGGGGAACTATGTTTTATAAATTTATTCAAACTGTTGCATCCTTGAGCCCCCGGTTCGAAATGTACCCTTGTCCAGTTAGTGGCTGACGCTACAGATCATTATTTATGAAAATATACAGTACAATCACCAAAAAACTTTACATATTCACATACAGCTTTACCTTTAATCCAAATAAATACAGATTCATTAGGATTGAGTTTTCTTTTGTTACGTGTATACAATACAAGTGGAGAGGTTGTATCATAAGCAGATTTACCAAAGTCTTTATTAGTAAGTTCAAACATATGGTAGGTACGATAGGCAATTACGTCTCTACCACCTCTAACAATGGCAACAGTGAACCATCCATTTCCATGTGAGAATGTATCGTTTATACTATTTGAGTTTTCTGTTGTTACGTGTATACAATACAAGTGGAGAGGTTGAATCATAAGCAGATTTACCAAAGTCTCTATTAGCAAGTTCAAACATATGGTAGGTACGATAGGCACTTACGTCTCTATCATTAAAACTTTCACGTACAGGTACAGAAGACACTCCGCTATCACCTCTGACATTGGCAACAGTGAACCATCCATTTCCATGTGAGAATGTGTCGTTTATATCAAGGCTAAAATTAAGAGAACATCCAAGAAATACACAAAGTCCATCGACAAAAGCGTGGGCAGCATCACTCTTCACTGGAATACAGGAGATACCGACGTCACGTCGCTCAACTCTCTACAACAATATAGAAAACATCGAATTTACTACAACACCTAGGGACAAGAAGAATCGTATTCCAGTGAATAGTGTTGCTGCCCACGCTCTTGTCGATGGACCTTGTGTATTTCTTGGATGTTCTCTTAATTTTAACATTGATATAAACGATTCATTCTCACATGGATATGGATGGTTCACTGTTGCCATTGTTAGGGGTGGTAGCAGAGTGTCTTCTGTCCCTGGACTTGAAAGTTTTAATGATAGAAACATAATTGCCTATTTTACCTACCATATGTTTGAACTTGCTAATAAAGACTTTTGTAAATCTGCTTATGATTCAACCTCTCCACTTGTATTGTATACATGTAACTATCTGGGGACAAGAAGAATCGTATTCCAGTGAAGAGTGTTGCGGCCCACGCTCTTGTCGATGGACCTTGTGTATTTCTTGGATGTTCTCTTAATTTTAGCATTGATATAAACGATACATTGTCATAGGGAAATGGAAGGTTCACTGTTGCCATTGTTAGAGATGGTAGTGGAGTGTCTTCTGTACCTGGACTTGGAAGTTTTAATGATAGAGATGTAATTGCCTATCGTACCTACCATATGTTTGAACTTGCTAACAAAGACTTTGGTAAATCTGCTTATGGTTCAACCTTGTGTATTTCTTGGATGTTCTCTTAACTTTAGCCTTGATATAAACGATACATTCTCACATGGAAATAGATGGTTCACTGTTGCCATTGTTAGAGGTGGTAGCGGAGTGTCTTCTGTACCTGCACTTGAAAGTTTTAAAGATACAGATGTAATTGCCTATCGTACCTACCATATGTTTGAACTTGCTTATAAAGACTCTGGTAAGTCTGCTTATGATTCAACCTCTCCACTTGTATTGTATACATGTAACAAAAGAATAAATAAGGTAAGGTACAGAAGACCTTGTGTATTTCTTGGATGTTCTCTTAATTTTAGCCTTGATATAAACGATACTTTCTCACATGGAAATGGATGGTTCACTGTTGCTATTGTTAGAGGTGGTAGTGGAGTGTCTTCTGTACCTGGACTTGAAAGTTTTAATGATAGAGACGTAATTGCCTATCGTATCTACCATATCTTTGAACCTGCTAATAAAGACCTTGGTAAATCTGCTTATGATTCAACCTCTCCACTTGTATTGTATACATGTAACAAAAGAAATCTCAATCCTTACGAATCTGTATTTATTTCGATTAAAGGTAAAGGGGTATGTGAATATGTAAAATTTTTTGGTGATTGTACTGTATATTTTCATTAATAACCGCACAAGGGTACATCTCGATCCGGGGGCTCAAGCATGCAACAGTTTGAAAAAATTTATAAAACATAGTAAATTGGAAAAAGAAAACACTACATGGCAAGCACCCGTATCATCCAACACAGCCACACATCGATCAAGACGCATCCAACACATGGGTAAGAAAAGGCAATATATACAGTGAGATGGAAGGATTCATGATTGCAATACAGGATCAAACAATAAACACCAGATATTACAGCAAGCATATTATTAAAGATTCCAATACCACAACAGATAAATGCAGACTTTGCAAACAACAAATAGAAACAGTAGATCATATCACAAGCGGATGTACAATACTAGAAAATACAGAATACTCCAGAAGACATGACAATGTAGCAAAAATAATACATCAACAACTTGCCATACAACATAAACTAACAAAAAAACACGTTCCCACGCACAAGTATGGACCACAAAATGTACTGGAGAATGATGAATAGAAATTATACTGGATCAGAACCATTATAACAGATAAAACAACACCACATAACAAACCTGACATCATACTCACCAATAAAAAGAAGAAATTAACACAACTAATCGAAATATCCACACCCAATACAACAAACATACAGAAGAAAACAGGAGAAAAAATTGAAAATTACATCCAGCTGGCTGAGGAAGTCAAGGACATGTGGCATCAGGAAAAAGTTGACATTATACCAATTATACTATCAACTACAGGAGTCATACCACACAATATGCACCAGTACAATAACGCAATACAGCTACATCCAAACTTACATATACAACTACAGAAATCTGTAATTATTTATACATGTTCAATTACCCGAAAGTTCCTAAATGCAATGTAACATATACCGTACAGTTAAAAGGAAGTCACACTTGATCAAGGTCCGCGTCACTTTCCATTTTTAACCAGACATAACGTGTGAGAAAAGAAAGAATAATAATAATAATAATAATAAGATTTTATTGTCATTAAGCTTACAGAAGCAATAGACAACGTCAAATTACAAAATATAAACAAAATTGTATGCAGGAGTTATAAGTACAATAATACAATAGTTTTATAAATAGTCAATAGACAGGAGATACAATATATAAAGTGAGGTAGTACAACCAAATCAATCAGAATGTACCAGTACAAAATATTGGAAAAAGTCAGAATACAGACTACCAAGACAGGAAAACATTTTATATACAAAGAAATATTACATCAGACTATAATAACTGCCATTTGAAGCTGTGCAGGGAAAAACAGATTAATGCTTATTACTAGCTACTAACAAATAGGTACCTAGAACTGCTAATGAAATAATTAATATAGTATATTGGGAGCAGCCAAAGTTTATAATATTATTTGTTTTTGACTGCAATCAAGAAATTCATCAATGGAATAAAAAGGATGCTCGACCAGCAGCTCATACAGTTTTGGCTTGATCTTTTCCATAGAACAATCGAATTTACAAAGAGAAAATTTATTGCAACATTTGGAACCTATTACTTGATAGTTTTTTAAAGACTTAGTTAAACGTACATCAATGTGTTTCCTGTTTCTCGTATTATACGAATCTATATTTTCTCTTAATTGCTGGTTTGGTAAATTGTTCATGGTATGTAGAACAACAATATATGTATAGAGATTAACAACAGTCATAACTTTTAGTTTCACAAACAATGGCTTGCAGGAATCTAGTCTACCAGAATCAGTGACAATTCTTACAACTTTTTTTGCAGTAGAAGAATATCATGTACATGGCTACAGTTTCCCAATAATAGTAAACCATAAGAAATAATGCTCTGAAAGAGGGCAAAATTTGCTGATCTAATATACTGATCTGATACACAACCTTTTAACCTTCTCAACAAATAGATTACTCTAGAAAGACTAGCAGATATATAGTTAATATGGTAATTCCAATTAAGTTTACTATGTAAATATATACCAAGAAATTTAACAGCATTTGAAATATTCAGAAATAAGGTATCTCTTAAGCTGAAAAACATGAACTGTGTTTTATTTTCATTAAAAAAAAACCGTTTGCTCTGAACCATTTTGATGCTTCACTGATGGTATTTTCTGTTATACTTTTTAACAATTCAATGTCAGGGTCATTGTTGATAACGGTTGTATTGTCAGCATTTAAGACTGAATGGGAACTTACATTAGATGGTAAATCATTAATTATAATCAGAAAAAGCAGTGAGCCAATCACCGAGCCCTGAGGCACACCACACAGGACATCGGCTACATTGGATCTACCTTCATTAATACAAACAATCTGTTTACGGTGCTCCGAAAAAGACCTAAAAATACTCAAGAAACTGTTTTGAAAACTTAAAATCTCTAATTTATTCAGAAGTAACTTGTGATTCACACAATCAAATGCTTTACTCAGATCACAAAAGGTGACCAGAGCAAACTCCTTACCTTCGAATACCTGGAGAACCTTTTTAACGAGCGAATCAATAGCATGAGTGGTCGATCTATTTTTCCTAAAACCAAATTGCTCATTGGAAATAATAGAATTATTATCTAGAAAGTTACACATTTGGTTATGCATAACAGTTTCCAATAGTTTAGAAAAAACAGGAGTGAGGGATATGGGTCAGTAACTAGATGGACATTTTCCATCTCCATTCTTATACACAGGAACAACTCTAAATAACTTCAGTACATTGGGGAAAATTCCCTGTGTCAGACACTTATTTATAACATAAGTTAGAGGGCTGACAACGCATTCAATAACATTCTTCAATATCTTACAGGATATGACGTATATATTGGCACTTCTTGAAGACTTATTTACAATATTTAAAACCTCCTGTTGCGTCACTTCAGAGAACACAAAATTATGTCTGTCATACCTAAACTCCAAATTATAATTTTCGATCATTTGAGCAACAGTTTCCGCGGGTTTAATGATATTTTTCTGAATATCCCTAACTAACTGTATACAGAAAATGTTAAAATCATTTGCTGAGACAGCTACCTTTTTTGGTTTGTTATTTTTGGTGACTGAGTTTATTATATTCCAAGCTTTTTTACATTTATTTTTTGATGCCTCGATACTTATAGTGTTATGTTGTTTTTTTGCTTCAATAAAAGCTGCCCTATATTTTTTCTTAGCTTCTGTAAAGAAAAATTTGGATTGCTGAGTATTAATCTTTTTGTTTAGATCGAAATACAACATAACTTTATTCTTTAAATTGGCTAATTCGGGAGTAAACCACTCTTTATCTCTCTTTTTAATTTTAGATTCACTGGCGGTCACTTTAATTTTACATTTTCTTTGCGGAATAGTCATTTCAAACAAAGTATTGAATATTGAAAAAATTTCTCAAAAACATAATCAGCTGACAAATGTTCTATTTTAGCGAACATATCAAACCAATTGAAGGAACTAAGCTGGTATCTAAAATTAAACGATTTTGTGTCATCTACAGGTCTTGTTACAACTAATTTGGACTTATGAGATGCATTGTGAGTTACAAAAGAATTTCCAAAAGTGAGAAATACACCATCATGATCAGAAAACGGAAAATTGACTACACCATATGAAAAAGTGATCTTAAGTAGCTTGTTAGGATGTTATCAAGACAGGCCAAGCCTCTGGTTGGTTTGGTATTGGTGTAGACAAAGTTAAACTGCCTAAGTAAATTTTTAAATTCTCTTACACTAGGTTTATCTTGTGTGACATCAAAGTCAGCATTTAGGTCCCCCCCCCAATTAGTATCTAATAGTTTTTCCACTTCTTACCATTAAAAAAACTCTAATAATTCCTCCAATTTTTCAACAAACAAAGAGGGATCACCATCTGTGGATCTGTACAGAGATAAAACTACTAACTTTATGTCATTTATACATATTTCTGATACTTCAAAATCAAATTCCTTACACAGACAACTCACATCTAGCTTGCTACTATAGTCCAGCAAAGAGTTTTTAATGTAGACTGCAGTACACCATATATACACTTATCCCTGAAGAAGTTACTAATCAGCATAAAGTCATCAAATTGAATAAAGCAAACTTCATCATATTTACACCAATGCTCATTAACACAAATCACATCAAACTGATTTTCTAAGACAAATTCATTCAACATTAGGGATTTACTACTCAGCCCTTGCACACTGAGGAAGCAAATTCTGAGACTTTGGTTATTTTGTGAGGAATTAGAATCAGCACTGATATTCCTATTCACTGCTAAATCAATGTGCTTGGTTAGACTAAGAAAGTATTATCAGAGTGTACAGGATGGTTAACATTGTGTTCTAAGGCTATTGCATTATGGCACTTAGCTTGATTCAGAAAAAAATTTTCTGCTATGTCTACAATAAAATCTGAGACAAATCTTTTACCTAACCTATTTAGGTGAAAACCATGAGATGTATGAAACTTCCTACCAATGTTGCTGAGGTCAAAAAAAGTGACATTCCTAAAGTGTTTACACATCTTAAACATTTCCTGGTTAGCCTTCTTCACCTCTTGATTGATGGCTGACCATACAGGTAGATCATACCATGTTGGAACAGAAAAAACACAGATAATTTTGACACTCTGAAGATCTTGAAGCCTGTCTTTCAGTGAGGAGAGAAGATTTTGCCTTTCATTTCTCTCCACATTGTTTGTTCCCATCAGTAGTGTAGTAACGTCGAGGTCTGACTTGACACTTCCCACAGCACTTTGGATGGCCTCCTTGAAGCTTGCCCCTGGTCTCACAAAACTAGTAACATTGAAGTTGCTTTTCTCCATTATTCCAGCATACACATTCCTACCTTGGCTATCAGTGTGAATTTGAACGTATACGGATCTTCTAGGCCTAGGTACAACGTTCTGGGGACTTGTTTAGTAGTCTTTGTTGTTGGCTTCAGTTGTAGGTTAGACCTTGAATTGGTTTGAATGTAGACTGTGGTTATGCTCTCTGCCCCATCGATAGCTTCCAAAATACCATACTTATTTGAAAGGGTTAGATCACGTTTCGGGTTTTTCTGGTTATTAACAGATTTTGTGATGTTTTTTAAAGGCACAATATTCCACTGATCTACCTGACTAGTATCAGGCCTGTTTCCAAGCGGCGACCAGTTGGCGTCGATATTAGGCCTATAACCTATTTCTAATTACTCACTATTAACCAGCCTTTTACATAGTTCCTGGTCGCTCTGCGCACAGCATTCTTTGAGTGGTCTAATTTCTTCACACAGTAATTCGTTTTCTTCTTTCAATTGTTGAAGAATAGCAGCAGATGAATCGTAGTCTTTCGTTGCAACATTGTCCAGGCTAGCGTCGTTGCAGCATGGAGGACAGAACCACTCAGTATTATCTTCGGGCAGGCTCTGTTCGTCGACGTTGGCACATTTAAAATGGTTCCACAGATCACATTTATCACAAAGGATGCCGTTTCGGCAATTTTCTTGCATTTCACAAACTTAATGTTTAATAAAATTCTGCTTTTTAGCGGAGCTGAATGAACTACGTCCTTACTGACCAGCGCCATCTTATAACATACATAATTGACTATTGTTTTATGACAAATATGGGTGAACTTATATATATGGATAATACTAATAATTGACAAACACAACAGCTACGTTCTGTAGCTGGGGACGCATCACTTAAAAATAGAGAGAAAGAAAAGGAAAAAAAATGATAAGTTTCCTCTTCATCTTACTGTGTTAAATGTAGCCGGAGTAAGCACAAATAGTTCACAGGTTTCAGTGAATAATGGCACTTGGGATACAATGTTGTTGTGCTGAAGCATTAATGGCCCTGAGTTCCTAATATTTTCAGTAAAAGGCTTGGGTGTGTATAAACAGGGGCTTTCCCAATAGAAAACAGGGACACTACTGTTTTATCAAAACGTTCTGAAATCGATGTTTTGTCTAAAATAGGCAAAGCTGTTAATTTAATAGATAATACACATAACTCGTGAGGTTCTTCGATATGGTTAAGTCTACTGTGGCACAATCTGCGAAATGAAATGAAACAATCCTTTCCACTACTGCAATAATTGTTAACACACGCCAGATAAACGACACGGTTTTTGCACGAATCATTATTTTAATGTGCCTTATTTATATAAATAACACTATGGAATTCACGAGGCACTGAAATTAAATGCATATTACTAGAGATAAACAGTATTATTTAAGGAAACAGAGAAATTGTCTCGCCTGTCCGTCGTATTGTCCAGTTTCTCACATACAAGATTGGAGAAACGTAGTACAGCTTCCTCTGAAAAGTGAAATCTGAATATAAATTTGGAATCTGTGACGTCTCACTTTCTTCTCCTTCCTCATTCTTATTAATAGGTCAGCCGAAATTTCATCATCTTGCCTGCATCTGTCACTATTCCTGCTATATTGAAAACTTGTTCCCCAGTTAAGCTCGCAAACCGACCAGTAATCGCCAGTTAAGTTACCGCGCGAGTTTACTCTTCGGTTAGGCGTTATTCCTGATTCGTACAAAGCGTTTCTCGATTTATTCCGAGAATAGAGCTTAACCGGCTGCTAAACGGAGATTGTACAACCGGCCCTAAAATGAGCATTGCATGAATAAATAATTACTTTGCTATACTCTTTACGTTTTCCTTTTGTAGTGTGATTATTTCTTTTGTTTTTCCACTGTGGGTATTAATGGCCCGTTAATGCAGTACATGATGACGATGGTACTAATTACATGATACATGTACTCAGTTTATTTTGTGATTGTTCTCTCTCTCGCTCTTGTCTAATTTGAATGTCTAATGAAACGAATTATGAGATGTTTGAATTGCCACACAAATTAAAATGATTCTGTACTTCCCAGAACGAAGTACTGCTTCCGCAGGCCGCTTCTTAGCAATGTCACTTGTCATAACTGCAGATTTTGTAAAGTCAGCTGCGACGAAGTCTACGCCGTGACTGTGGGGTCTAGGTGAATACTACTCATCCTCTGATTGATACTGTTGGCTGGATGTTCGAATCTAATGGTGGGCAGGAAATCGCGTATGTTAGAAATCATAGTGATTGAGAAGTTGCAGATATCACAATAACAACTTTACAGAATCTAACTGCGATTTCAGTCACAATTAGCAGTCGGAAGTAGCATTTTACATTCAACGCCGTGAGCCATTTGTTAGCCGAATTTCGTACTGTTTTCTGCTATTTGAGTGACAAGTCGCGGCTAGAAGCAGCACCCCGATACTTTTAGACGTGCGTCTCGCGGGCCCCGAGGAATCGCTTCATGACGTCATCAGTAAGGCTGAAAGCGTGACAGCGCTGCCTGGTGACTAGACCTGTAAACAACTCTGTTGACGTAAGTGACGTCACACGTTGGCCACAGCGTTTATAGTTTATACAGACTTGCCATCAGCTATTGTTTTGGAACGTCAAATCAATCCAGATTGTTTGAATGAAGCTTCCATTAACAGAATTGAATGTAGAAAGAAAGTTTGAATGCGAATAATCTGGATTATGGTGACATAATAATCCGCAGCGTAGTCAAAGTTACACATTAGAGTCTTACGTGAGTGATTGAAGCCAACTGATAACAAATTATTGGTCGAAAGGCAGAGTGATTTATAGCATAACACATATTACGCATTGAGAACAATGTGTATAAATGTTTTTAACGCATTAACTGCAGCTTACCAATGTAGGCTAACTACCACTTAGACGTTTGCAGCACGAATTTGTCGTTGAACCCATACCAGCAGTAGCAAATGCGGAAAAACAAATCAAATATGGTAAAGGATACGTAGTGGAACGCCCATTGCATTTTTCCAGTTTGTGTACGATATCTGTAAATAATATGCATCAAAACACGTCGGATACTTGTTCATTTTCTAATATATGTTTTTTGGGGATGACCCAGTAGTTTTATTTTTTTATTATGAGAAATGCATTAAATGTGGGAAAGTGCATTTAAATACGCCGCAAACAAATATTAGGCAAAGCCACACGTCTGTCTGTTAGCACAACCGTTATTTCTCATTCGCTGTGTTCCACAACTGTCGACGAAATTATCGCTTTTCAACCTAATGTAGAACTCAGACTATGCTACAAATAGTTATTACTCCAGCCAAGGTTCTAGGGAAAGTGGTTGGGGGGGGGGGGGGCGAAATCCAGTATAGTGCTCTAGCCCAGATATGTGCTCTTGCCCAGTGTGTGTTACCGATATGCCTAAATTTTGATCGCTGTTTTTCTGTAAACAAACAGCTATATGCCAATCACATCTCCCTGTATGTAGTTTCACAAAAATCCAGTTTATGTGATCTTAAGATAAAAAGAGCTCAATGAGGGAATATTAATAGATCGAAGCAGTAAGCCTACTGACATCTCCAAATTGTAAGACTGCTATAGATGCAAGTCACTGATTGTCAGAGTGCATCAGTGGGACAAAACATTTGAAGTAAATCACGAAGCTTTAGGTTAGTTCAACTATTACTTCTTAATGTAGTAGGCAGTCACAATTTTCTTCCGTATTTTGATGTACATACATACTACACAAGCAACCAAATGGTACCTGGTGGAGGGTACCTTGTACCACTACAAATCATTTTCTTTCCTGTTCTACTCACAAACAGAGAGAGGGAAGAAAGGCTATCTACCATCCAAGCCCAGATTTCTCATGCCTTCTAAATTTTCTCAATAGTGTTGTACAAAAAGAACATTATTTTCCCTCCAGGGATTCTCACATGAGTTTGCCAAGCATCTTCATTATACTTGCACATAGTTTGAAACTACTGGTAACCTATATAGCATCCAGACTCTGAGTTGCTTCAATGTGTTGCTTAAATCTGACCTGGATCTCAAACATTGGAGCAGTACTCATGAATGTGTCACAATTGTTCTATACGGGTGGTGTAAGTGATCTTCCCCTCGTTTCCAGTCACAAACTATATTCACCTTCCTAGAGGAAGGAAGTAACAACCCTGAAAGGTCATTTCATAATTTTACAATGAGTACTGTGAGCTGCACATATAATGGTAACATTAAAATACTGTTAATTTGAACCTTAGTGTTAACATTAACTAGCAATTGCATTCGTGAGTCGAAACATTATGTTTAATTATAATTATAGAAGGAGAAGCTAATAAAATATTTTTTTTTACTTTGTGTTTTTTTAATACCTTAGGATTTTCAGTTTTCTGCCTGATGTCTAGCAGCAACCTGTTACAGACTTTCGATCAGAATGTGATATTCCATTCTGAATCGTAGGCAGGGATGTATAGTCTACATGGACATTGTTTTTACTTCCAGCATTTTGCAAGTTCATTTCACTGAACAGAGTAAAATTACCCCTATTATGAACAACAAATACTATTAGGGAGTAAATATGTTGACATGTAAGTGAAAGACTCCGAAGGGCCCTGAAAAGACTTCTGTAAGAAGCTGCGCTATCAATTTTACACAATAATTTTACTCACATGGATAAGAAGTTTTGTTAACTTGCCACATCAGATTTGAATAAAATCGCAAGCTTTTCGTAGCAGCCTCCATCACCATCACCAGTAATGGTATGGTTTACTGTAGCAGCACATTAAGTGTTTCAATTGAATTGATTCTGCATTATTTCTCTTCCCCATGTCCTTGACATTAATGCTACCAAGTTATGTTCTTGTACGGTAATTAGTTTCCACATTATAACATGTTAAATATAGAAAGTTTAACTGTAACCAAGCAGTAGTTTTCTTTGATGACAATATCAGTTCCAGTGCACAACTGAATTTCAAAATCTGTCTTGTGGGGTGAAAATCCACTACTGCTGCTATCTTGTGCTGACAATGAGATGATTTTCATAGAAATACCGAATTATTTCATTTGTAATACAGTTTCATAGTTTTTGTAGTTGCTCATGATCTCTACACTTGCGTGCAAAGGATGTAACATCGGCATACAGAACTATCCTTGAATTTGGGGAGCAATATTTTGTCATTTACATAAATCAACAAAAGGAAATATTCCAGTACAAAGTCCTGGGTACCCTGTATTACATATCAGCAATGTTAGATCTGTGTGTGTCACTCACCATCCTTAAGAGTGAAAACTGATTTGTGTTAGATAAGGTTTTATTAAACTGTGAACAATTATCAGCATAATTGCCCAGCTGTTTTCCCAGAGTATTTACTATCTCTCTCTACAAGCAATTGATAGAGATTAGCTAAAAAAAATATCTGTACTTTCAGATGGAGGTCTTTCTATATCTAAAATTGTGTTTCCTTTCCCATCTATAGCTTATCACATAACGTTCAGTAACACCTTCAACACGTAAGGAATTAAATCTTTGAGCACCAATTATTGACACTTTTTGCAACATCACCATAAGGTTTGATATCCCTACTGAAAGATGAGCAGAAATTGTTTGTTAATGGGTGCATAATAAGATTCTTTTTTGGTATACCAGTGCTCAGTAATAACTGAAACATCTGGTTTATTAAAACATGCTATTATGTCCAAATTATTGTGCTTATTTCCTAGGCTCGTAAAGTTTTGGAGGATGATCTTGGTTTGCAGGTTGCATTGTATCCACATATTTATTTATTTATTTTTTGTTACCATAAATATCCCCATTAAGCAAATCAGATGTGCTTGTCAAGCTGGGAAGAGGAAACAAAAAGACCACACATGTACAAAATAATAATAAAAGGAAAGATCCCAAAAGAGTTCCTGACAGCAAAATGTAAAACTTAATTGTTTTTGGATATATTACTTCTTATATCCTTCATTCAAAAACTTAAGAAGGCTGTTAGTTTAGTGTCTTCAAGGCATAATGCTGTTGAGCATTGCAAGAATCAAGTCTGATATAGTAGTCTACTATGATACTACCTATGAAGAAATTGATGCACTGGATGTGAAGTGCACAGTTTAGTCTACAGTGCAGGTGTTCCAGAAGATGTCCCTGCACTGTTCTATACCACCATGAATATACCTATCATTGATGATGTATTCATCACTGACAGAAAATTGAATAATCACATTTTTGCTTCAAGTTTCTGAAATTGCAGTTGATGAGATCATATCTGAAGAGACAGCTATCAACCCACATTTTAAGCATGAAGTAGGACTAGCAATTATCAGAATTCTGAAATGCGGATCTTGTAAACGTAGAGTTGCTCTAGGAAAACAAGTAAGATGTGACACGTGTCCCAGATCAAAGATGAGAAAATAAAAGGTTGCTGTATTAGTTATAGCATACAAATATGCAGTGAATAACAAGTTTGAAATGACTGTTCGCCGGTCGGCCGGCCGCTACAGTCTGGAACCACGCGACCACTACGGTCGCATGTTTGAATCCCGCCTTGGGCATGGATGTGTGTGATGTCCTTAGGTTAGTTAGGTTTACGTAGTTCTAAGTTCTAGGGACTGATGACCTCAGAAGTTAAATCCCATAGTGCTCAGAGCCATTTGAACCAACCATTTTTTGACTGTGTTCAAAGCTATGTAGACTTGTTTAATTCCTGGTTTAAGTAATTCACATTATTTCATTGCTGTTTGCTGCTGTCATCCATTAATACCTGAATGTCAACAACTACTTTGTTACTTTAAAGCCTTCAACATGTTCACTGTGGCTGACACAAAGGTAAATAAGAGCTACTAACACCGTGCTTTTAAGTGTCATCCGCAGTGAATGTGCAAAACAAGAACATTTTTGCAATTTAATTGAAAGTCCTAATTCAGCTTCCTTTTTCAGGCATGTTTATTTTTAAATATTAAAACTGATGAGAGTTTCATTACTAGAACACTAATTTTGAAATCTGGATGACATCATCCCAGCACTGCAACAAAATGTGCACTATACACAACAGGTTCAATGCAATCTCTCCTCTCCACAAATTTGCACCTCAGATGTGTTGTATGTCATATAATACTACAGTTAATTTTCCATGTATCTGAGCAAAACCAGTTTTTGTGCGTCCAAGTTTATCTCATCTAGACATTGCACCTTTCCCTTAACTTTAGTGTGCTTTACAATAAAATTTGTATGAAAAGTTTTCCGTGTAAATTACCTATTCTACACCTACAGCTAATGCTTGTGTAACCCAGTGTGCCATTCAGGTGGGTTTACTTGTGTGTCAATATAATTGTCAGATTCGGTATGAAAGGGTTTCTTGAAATATATTCCCACATAAATTTTTTAGTATCTATTCTCAGTTGCAAAATATATTACACACTGTCAGTGCCATTTCAATGCAAAAATTTTAAATCATGCTGGGAATATACCAATAACACAGTTCCAGCCCATCTCAGAAATTTGATTTTAGTTGCTTCAACCAATGAGAATTACGGACCAAGTGTTGCACTGCCCTATTTTGTGTATTAACCCGTTGGCTGGCATGAAGGTGCCGGTGGTCACAGCAGACTGCTCTGCTGGGGCCAGCAGTGATATGGTAACAACCAGGTATCAGCAATTTTACACTTTAATCTTACTGAGGAAAAATTTTTGCTTATATTTGATATTCCTTGCCATTTCCAGACTATTTTTGGGTCTGCAGTATTTTTATTTAATGTCTTACAAAACTAAACGATTAAATGACTACAAAGTTATTCATGAATTCATTTTTAGATACATATTTAACTGTGTAAAGGATAATTCCTGAAACAGTAATTAGCATTCTAGCTGTTCTTTTTAGCCACGACTGTACAGATGCATATACTTCACACTCAAAGCTCCTAAATGCCTGCTTAACACATTGACTACCATGCTGCTCACAGCAGAGCAGGACACTTAATGCTGTATGCCTGACCTGGTGGTGAAACATCCATTACTAATCGTGTCAGGGTAAAGAAATGCAGAAGTTAATGTCTCAGGGAGTACTGTAATCCAAAAATGTAAAATTATAACTAAAAAGGCCATTTCCAATTATGTCTACCAAGCAAATTATGCTTTCAGTCAGTGATTTTTTTTGCCATAAATGACTAGTGAACGCACATGCCTGAGGAAGGTAAATGTTCATACTTTGCCTCTGAGAAGCAGCAAAGCCATTAGAAACAGCTATGCCCTTAGTCCAATTTATGTTGAAATTATCACCTGGGTATTTTAATTAAATTTGGTCTACTGCAAGCAACATGATAAAGGAATCACACACACACAGAATTAATTTCTTTATTAACAACGCTCGGATTTCCACATCACCATAGAGGTACCAAGCTTGATGCGTTACTCGTTTTTTTACATGGCGAGTTCCCCAGTAGGCCTATAAACCATGAAACAGACAAAAAGCTACTTCTCGCTGTCTTCTCTTCTTTGGATTTTCACTTCAGAAACTGAAACATCCATTACAAAAACAGATTACATCACTCACAAATCTGGATTCAGTCAGTGCAATTCATACCTATTTTACTGTAAAAAATACTGACTATGATGAACGATGTAATTTTGAACATTCAAAAGTTTTCAAATGTGCAGGTTACTGACGTTAGAATAGTTACTACACAATTTTTGATCATGAAAAAGTTACGATGATTGCAACTTAAATACCGAAGCCATTTGTTATGAGAATACGCCGTTACCACAAATAATCCACATAGATGCATTGAAAGAAACTTTACTGGGTAACATAATGCATCAGAATACTATAGGCACAAAGAATGAAATTTCTGTAGATTTACCATACACTTTACTTTTCTTGATCATTATAAGATTACTAACGGAAGTTACTTACCATCCATTGTCTGGAATATAAACTATCCTTTCTCCTCTGCAAACATGTGCTTTTGCAGCAAGTATTATCAATTTTTTTCGTGATTGAAAAGCTTTAACGCACACAAATCACAAAACCCGCCATTATACACCCACAAGGCATTAGTATGTCATCAGTCATGTTCAAAGAATATCCGCGTTTCGAAAACTACCAGCGATATTGGCTAGCGTGAGAGACGACGTCATGTCATGATGTGACGTCATGATTCCTCGGGGCCCGCGATACGCTTCTTACTTTTAGGGTAGCATTCATCTCACGCTAGGTGAGGAGAGTCCTACGTCATAGTGACGTAACGTTACCTCATCGTGACGTAAATAAACCTAAATCGACTTCATGAGTACGTATATCGATCTTTGCAGTTGTACCACAGAGGTTGTACCGATAACGTAAAAGCTATATGTAAATAGACGTGTACAAACGAAGTGACAGCTGTTGTGTGGTATGTTCAGCCGAGTTGAATTAGTTATTAAGCTGGAATCCCAACAAGTTTGGATGTTATTGTGTGTGTATCTTGAACGTAATGAATGTCTGAACGAAGGAACCACACCGAAAGAAACAAACAAACGCTTGCAGTCATTTTTTTTTCAATCCGATTAATCGTGTGGACAGAAACGTGAAATAATTATTTATTAAGCAGTAATCCAAAGAATTTGGGATGTTATTGGGTATTTCATGAACACAACGAAAGTCAAAAAAAGCTTGTAATAATTTTTAAAAAATTCCATATAATTGTGCATGGTTGTGTCGATAGAAACATGAAATAATTGATTATTAAGCTCTAATTCCAACAATGTGGGATGCTATTGTTTGTTTCTTGAACATGACGAATATATAAATGAAGGAACCATAACCACAACGAAAGTAAAAAAAAAACGAGTAGTCATTTTTTAAAAATCCGATTAACTGTGCATAAATCATGTGGACAGAAACGTGAAATAGGGAGAAATTAAAGTGTTTCGTATTTTTATAAAAGCCAGTGTGCTGTACATAATTCCTCTGGGTAGAAACGCTAAACCGAGAAATTAATGTGGTTCCAAAGATAATTCCGAATGTTGGTGGAATTTTCATTTTGCTTTCATGTTGCAAATCAACTCAGATAATTTTGCTCTTCAGAAATAAATTATTGCTGATGATTATAAAGTATAATGTAAGCTGTTTATAACACGTCATTTTTCTTTATACGCTGTATACTGTGAAAAAACAATGATATTTCGTCTATAATTGTTACATTTTAATATTTAAGCAGTATGAACTACAAAAAAGTAGGTTTCCTATTAGGTGCGAAATGATGTTGTACACTGACTGTTACAATGGATGAGCTACTTGACAAAATAACGTCAACAGCCCGTAGTTTTAGCAGCACTAAGTCATATTTCATATGCGATGGTGGAATACTGTGTTTGTTTATTCTCTCAAT
Organism: Schistocerca serialis cubense; assembly: GCF_023864345.2. Lineage (NCBI taxonomy): Eukaryota > Metazoa > Arthropoda > Insecta > Orthoptera > Acrididae > Schistocerca > Schistocerca serialis. The sequence continues at coordinate 523,347,749 of NC_064640.1, forward strand.
AGACATGGTATAAATTTTGGGGGTGGTTGGCATGAAGTTATTTCCATGTTGCCTGAGAGTCATACAAAAAGTAGCTGAAAATGGCAACACCACTCACTACTTTCAGTTGATTAAAATGCTGGTAAATGTGACTTGCATGACATTGTTTATTCATAGTGTACAACTATGAAGAAAAATAATGACGTGGTATAACAGGTCAGTACATTATAATCATCAGCAGTAATTTGTTTCTGAATAGCAAAAGTTTCTGTGCTGATCTATAGCATGAAGTTAAAATTCCACCAACATTCGGAATTATCTTTGGAGCCACATTAATTTCTCAGTTTAACGTTTCTGCCCAAAAGAATTATGTACAATCAATTGGCTTTTATAAAAATACGAATCACTCTAATTTCTCTCTATTTCACGTTTCTATCCACATGATTTAGGCACAATTAATCGGATTTTTTTAAAAAATGACTAGACGCTATTTTTGACTTTCGTTACTGTTATGGTTTCTTCCTTCAGACATTCATTACATCAACAAACACCCAATAACATCCAGAATTGTTGAGATTACAGCTTAATAAGTAATTCAACTGGGATCAGCATACCACACAACAGCTGTAATTCGCTTGTACACATCTATATACGTTCAGCTTTCACGTTATTGGTGCAATCTCTGTGGTACAACAGCGAAGATCGATACACGTACGCGTGTAGTCGATTTAGGTTATTTACGTCACGACGACCTAGCGTTACGTCACTATGACGTAGCGCTCTTCTTAACAGTACCATCTGTTGGTCAAACGTGCGTCTCGCGGGCCCCGAGGAATCGCTTCATGACGTCATCAGTAAGGCTGAAAGCGTGACAGCGCTGCCTGGTGACTAGACCTGTAAACAACTCTGTTGACATATGTGACGTCACACGTTGGCCATAGCGTTTGTACAGACTTGCCATCAGCTATTGTTTTGGAACGTCAAATCAATCCATATTGTTTGAATGAAGCTTCCATGAACAGAATTAAATGTAGAAAGAAGGTTTGAATGCGAATAATCTGGATTATGGTGACATAATAATCCGCAGCGTAGTCAAAGTTACACATTAGAGTCTTACGTGATTGATTGAAGCCAATTGATAACAAATTATTGATCGAAAGGCAGAGTGATTTATAGCATAACACATATTACGCATTGAGGACAATGTGTATAAATGTTTTTAACGCATTAACGGCTGCTTACCAATGTAGGCTAACTACCACTGAGACGTTTGCAGCACGAATTTCTCTTTGAACCCATACCAGCAGTAGCAAATGCGGAGAAACAAATCAAATATGGTAAAGGATACGTAGTGGAAAGCCCATTGCATTTTTTCCAGTTTGTGTACGATATCTGTAAATAATATGCATCAAAACACGTCGGATGATTGTTCATTTTCTAATATATGTTTTTTGGGGATGACCCAGTAATTTTATTATGAGAAATGCATTAAATGTGGGAAAGTGCATTTAAATACGCCGCAAACAAATATTAGGCAAAGCCACACGTCTGTCATCACAACCGTTATTTCTCATTCGCTGTGTTCCACAACTGTCGACGAAATTATCGCTTTTCAACCTAATGTAGACCTCAGACTATGCTACAAATAGTTATTACTCCAGCCAAGGTTTCTAGGGAAAGGGGGGGAAGGGGGCGAAAGCCAATATAGTGCTCTAGCCCAGATATGTGCTCTTGCCCAGTGTGTGTTACCGATATGCTTAAATTTTGATCGCTGTTTTTCTGTAAACAAACAGCTATATGCCAATCACATCTCCCTGTATGTAGTTTCTCAAAAATCCAGTTTATGTGATCTTAAGATAAAAAGAGCTCAATGAGGGAATATTAATAGATTCAAGCAGTAAGCCTACTGAGATCTCCAAATTGTAAGACTGCTATAAATGCAAGTCACTGATTGTCAGAGTGTATCAGTGGAACAAAACATTTGAAGTAAATCACAAAGCTTAGGTTAGTTCAACTATTACTTCTTAATGTAGTAGGCAGTCACAATTTTCTTCCGTATTTTGATGTACATACATACTACACAAGCAACCAAATGGTACCTGGTGGAGGGTACCTTGTACCACTACAAATCATTTTCTTTCCTGTTCCACTCGCAAACAGAGAGAGGGAAGAAAGGCTATCTACCATCCGAACCCAGATTTCTCATGCCTTCTAAATTTTCTCAATAGTGTTGTACAAAAAGAACATTATTTTCCCTCCAGGGATTCTCATTATACTCACACATAGTTTGAAACTACTGGTAACCCATATAGCATCCAGACTCTGAGTTGCTTCAATGTGTTGCTTAAATCTGACATGGATCTCAAACATTGGAGCAGTACTCATGAATGTGTCACATAATTGTTCTATACGGGTGGTGTAAGTGATCTTCCCCTCATTTCCAGTCACAAACTATATTCATCTTCCCAGAGGAAAGAAGTAACAACCCTGAAAGCTAGAAAGGGTTTTTTTGTTTTGTTTTAAGTGCTGTTTTTCTCTCATACTTTGTACAAGTCATTTCATAATTTTACAATGAGTACTGTCAGCTGTTCATATAATGGTAACATTAAAATCCTGTTAATTTGAACCTTAGTGTTAACATTAACTAGCAATTGCATTCGTGAGTCGAAACATTATGTTTAATTATAGTTATAGAAGGAGAAGCTAATAAAATATTTTTTTTAGTTTGTATTTTTTTATTACCTTAGGATTTTCAGTTTTCTGCCTGATGTCTAGCAGCAACCTGTTAAAGACTTTCAATCAGAATGTGATATTCCATTCTGAATCGTAGGCAGGGATGTATAGCCTACATGGGCATTGTTTTTACTTCCAGTATTTTGCAAGTTCATTTCACTGAACAGAGTAAAATTACCCCTATTATGAACAACAAATACTTTTAGGGAGTAAATATGTTACATGTAAGTGAAAGACTCCGAAGGGCTCTGAAAAGACTTCTGTAAGAAGCTGCGCTATCAATTTTACACAATAATTTTACTCACATGGATAAAAAGTTTTGTTAACTTGCCACATCAGATTTGAATAAAATCACAAGCTTTTCATAGCAGCCTCCATCACCGTCACCAGTAATGGTACTGGTGTGGTGTACTGTAGCAGCACATTAAAAGTGAAACTTCCTGGCAGATTAAAACTGTGTGACCGACCGAGACTCGAACTCGGGACCTTTGCCTTTCGCGAGCAAGTGCTCTACCATCTGAGCTATCGAAGCACGACTCACACTCGGTACTCACAGCTTTACTTCTGCCAGTATCTCGTCTCCTACCTTCCAAACTTTACAGAAGCACTCCTGCGAACCTTGCAGAACTAGCACTCCTGAAAGAATGGATATAGCAGAGACATGGCTTAGCCACAGCCTGCGGGGTGTTTCTCATTCTGGAAACATTAAAAGTGTTTCAATTGAATTGATTCTGCATTATTTCTCTTCCTCATGTCCGTGACATTAATGCTACCAAGTTGTGTTCTTGTACTGTAATTAGTTTCCATGTTATAACATGTTAAATATAGAAAGTTTAACTGTAACCAAGCAGTAGTTTTCTTTGATAACAATATCAGTTCCAGTGCACAACTGAATTTCAAAATCTGTCTTGTGGGGTGAAAATCCATTACTGCTGCTATCTTGTGCTGACAATGAGATGACTTTCATAGAAATACTGAATTATTTCATCTGTAATACAGTTTCATAGTTTTTGTAGTTGCTCATGACCTTTACACTTGCATGCAATGGATTTAGCATCAGCATACAGAACTATCCTTGAATTTGGGGAGCAGTATTTTGTCATTTACATAAATTGACAAAAGAAAGTATCCCAGTACAAAGTCCTGGGTACCCTGTATTACATATCAGTAATTTTAGATCAGTGTATGCCACTCGCCATTCTTAAGAGTGAAAACTGATTTGTGTTAGATAAGGTTTTATTAAACTGTGAACAATTATCAGCATTATTACCCAGCCGTTTTCCCAGAGTATTTACTATCTCTCTCTACAAGCAATTGATAGAGATTAGCTTTCCCATCTATAGCTTATCGCAGAAAGTTCAGTAACACCTTCAACATGTAAGGAATTGAGCACCAACTATTGGCACTTTTGCAACATCACCATAAGGTTTGATATCCCTACTGAAAGACGAGCAGAAATTTTTTGTTAATTGGTGCACAATAAGGTTCTTTTTTGGTATACCAGTGCTCAGTAATAACTGAAACATCTGGTTTATTAAAACATGCTATTATGTCCAAATCATTGTGCTTACTTCCTAGGCTCGTAAAGTTTTGGAAGATGATCTTTGTTCGCAGGTTGCATTGTCACCACATGTTTTTTCTTTTTTGTTTGTTTGTAACCATAAATATCCTCATTAAGTAAATCAGATGTACTTGTCAAACTGGGAAGAGGACACAAAAAGGTCACACATGTACAAAATAATAATAAAATGAAAGATTCAAAACGAGTTTCTTACAGCAAAATGTAAAACTTAATTGTTTTTGGATATATTACTTACTTATATCCTTCATTCAAAAACTTAAGAAGGCTGTTAGTTTAGTGTCTTCAAGGCATAATGCTGTTTCATTGAGCATCGCAACAATCAAGCCTGAGATAGTAGTGTACTATGATATAACCTATGAAGAAATTGATGCACTGGATGCAAAGTGCACTGTTTAGTCTACCCAGCAGGTGTTCCAGAAGATGGCCCTGTACTGTTCCGTAACATCATGAATATTTGTGATGTATATACGTTAGTGATATATTCATCACTGACAGAAAATTTAATAATCACATTTTTCCTTCAAGTTTCTGAAATGGCAGTTGATGAGATCATATCTGAAGAGACAGCTATCAACCCACACTTTCAGCATGAAGTAGGACTACAATTACCAGAATTCTGAAATGTGGATCTAGTAAACCTAGAGTTGCTCTAGGAAAATAAGTAAGATGTGACATGTGTCCCAGATCAAAGATGAGAAAATGAAAGGTTGCTGTATTAGTTATAGCGCACAAATATGCAGTGACTAAGAAGTGTGAAATGACTGTGTTCAAAGCTATGTAAACTTGTTTAATTTCTGGTTTAAGTCATTCGCATTATTTCATTGCTGTGTTTCCTGCTGCCATCCATTAATACCAGAATGTCAACAACTACTTTGTTACTTTAAAATCTTCAACATGTTCACTGTGGCTGACACAAAGGTCAATAAGAGCTACTAGCCACGAGCTTTTAAGTGTCAGCTGCAGTGAATGTGCAAAACAAGAAAATTTTTGCAATTTAATTTAAAGTCCTATTCAGCTTCCTTTTTCAGACGTGTTTATTTTTAAATATTAAAACTGATGAGAGTTTCATTACAAGACACCTAATTTTGAAATCTGGATGACATCATCCCAGCACTGCAACAAAATATGCACCATACACAACAGGTTCAATGCAATCTCTCCTCTCCACAAATTTGCACCTCAGATGTGTTGTATGTCATATAATACTACAGTTAATTTTTCATATATCTGAGCAAAACGAGTTATTGTGTGTCCATGTTTATCTCATCTAGGCATTGCATCTTTCCCTTAACTTCAGTGTGCTTTACAAGAAAATTTGTATGAAAAGTTTTCTGTGTAAATTACCTATTCTACAGCTAATGCTTGTGTAACCCAGTGTGCCATTCAGGTGGGTTTACTGGTGTGTCAATATAATTGTCAGGTTTGGTTTGAAAGGGGTTCTTGAAATATATTCCCACATAAATTTTTATCTATTCTCAGTTGCAAAATATATTACACACTGTCAGTGCCATTTCAATGCAAAGATTTTAAATCATGCTGGGGAATATACCAATAACACAGTTGCAGCATACCTCAGAAATTTAATTTTAGTTGCTTCAACCAATGACAATTACGGACCAAGTCTTGCACTGCCCTGTTTTGTGTATTAACCTGTTGGCTGGCATGAAGGTGCTGGTGGTCACAGCAGATTGCTCTGCTGGGGCCAGCACTGATCTCATGGTAACAACCAGGTATCAGCAATTTTACACTTTAATCTTACCGAGGAAAAATATTTACTTATATTTGATATCCCTTACCATTTCAAGACAATTTTTCGGTTTGCGGTATTTTTATTTAAATGACTACAAAGTTATTCATGAATTCAGTTTTAGATACATATTTAACATAATATATTTAACTGTGTAAAGGATAATTCCTGAAACAGTAATTAGCATTCTAGCTGTATCTTTTTAGCCAAGGCTGTACAGATGTATATACTTCACACTAGTTCCTAAACGACTGCTTAACACATTGACTACCATGCTGCTGACAGCAGAGCAGCACACTTAATGCTGTATTCCAGACCTAATCATGTCAGGGCCAAGAAATGCAGCAGATAATTTCTCAGGGAGTACTATAATGTAAACTTATAACTAAAAAGGCCATTTCCAATTATGTCTACCAAGCAAATTATGCTTTGAGTCAGTGATTTCTTTTGCCATAACTGACTAGTGAACACGCATGCCATAGGATGGTGAATATTTGTACTTTGCCTGTGGGAAGCAGCTATGCACATAGTCCAATTAATGTTGAAATTATCACCTGGGTATTTTAATTAAATTTGGTCTACTATAAGCAACATGATAAAGGAATCAAAAGAAAGACACACACAGATTTAATTTCTTTATTAACAATGCTCGGATTTCCACATCACCATGGAGGTACCAAGCTGGATGCGTTACTCATTTTTTTACGTGGCGAGTTTCCCCAGTAGGCCTATAAACCATGAAACAGACAAAAAAGCTACTTCTCGTTGTCTTCTCTTCCTTGGACTTTCACTTCAGAAACTCTGAAACAGCCATTACAAAAACACATTACACCACTCACAAACCTGGATTCAGTCACTGCAATTCAAATCTATTTTACTGTCAAAAATACTGACTATGATCAATGATTAATTGTGAACATTCAAAAGTTTTCAAATGTGCAGGTTACTGTTAGAATACAGTTACTACACAATTTTTGATCAGGAAAAAGTTACGATGATTGCAACTTAAATACCGAAGCCATTTGTTATGAGAATACGCCGTTACCACAAATAATCCTCATAGATGCATTGAAAGAAACTTTACTGAGTAACATAATGCATCAGAATACTATAAGCACAAAGAATGAAATTTCTGTAGATTTACCATACATTTTACTTTTCTTGCGCATGATAAGATTACTAACGGAAGTTACTCACCGTCCATTGTCTGGAATATAAACTATCCTTTCTCGTCTGCAAACACGTGCTTTTGCAGCAAGTATTATCAATTTTTTTCCGTGATTGAAAAGCTTTAACGCACACAAATCCCGCCATCATACACAAATCCACAATGCATCAGCATGGCATGTTCAAAGAATATCCGCGTTTCGAAAACTACCAGCGATATTGGCTTGCATGAGAGCATGATATGACGTCATGATTCCTCGGGGCCCGCGAGACGCTTCTGTTGGTCAAAGTCCATACTGCGCTTATCTCTGCGAGTCCAACTGCGATTTCCGTGACAAGCCGCAACTAAGAGTCGCAAGAAGCGACTAAATAGTGCAGTTAATAGTGCCATCTGTTGGCCAAAGTTCGTACTACGCTGTTTCTCTGCGATTCGCTATCAAGTCCAATTAAGATTTCTGTGACAAACTAGGAGTCGCAAATAGCAACTATAAAGCGCAATTAACGTTCTTTTCCTAGTGCTATCTGCTGACCCACGTTCGTACTTCGTTTTAAGAACCTTGTGCCTCACAAGATCGATGTACTGTGTCTACATATTATATGACGACATGCACATTCAGCAACAGTTATGGTTGGTCATACACAGCTGTGACTCTGAATGTATTATATCAATAAGAAGTATTATTGTCTTTTTCTCCTGGAAATATCATTTAGATGCAAGTAACCTATAAAATGTGTTTCATCCTGCTTCCAATATGACAATTTTGGTTAATACTCCACATGCCCACAGGACTTTACAATGTTAAGACAGCAGAACTCAGACATCTGTAAAAGTGTAATGAAATTAAAAAAAATAGTGTTGAATTATATGAATGCCTCACTTTTGTTCTGACACAGTTCAAGAGTCTGGAGAAAAATTTTACACCTGGTGTTCTACATGGCAACTGCACACACAAGAACTTTTTGCCATCACTAAAACCACCTACATAAGTAAGCTTTTTCTGGGTTACCTTCAAGTACTGCACTTAAACTATTCCTGATTTAACTGCAAGATCTGTACTTCCCACTTTCATATCAACAGCCTCAAAATGCATGGCGGAAAATTTACGGGTATAGGATGGCTTAACATGTGTAAAATGAGATTTTCATTATTTACTCACTGTATTTAACATTTATGATTCCTTTCAAATTACATAACAACTTCAATTAAACACAGTTCAATCACTCATTCTGAACACTTATTTCATAATTATGGCACTTTTAAACTGCAAATCCTCTAAGAGCTGTCTTGAATCTTCACGATTCTCTCCCAAGATCCTTGATGTGGATAGATACGTACAGCAGAAATCAAAGTCGGAACTGCGTCTGCAAAATCACAAGGATCATTAAACAATTTTGCTGTCACTAATTACAAGCAATGTAACTGACAGAGTAGTATTACTAATATTTGCTGTAATGAAAGCCACTCAGTGGGGGATGTTTCACACTTGCAAGAACGATCTCATTTAAGAGTTATTGGTAGATTTATTTGTTTTCGTCAGGTTGATTTGAAGTCTTTAATTCCTTATTTTTCTACAAATTAAGGTCATCGAAACACTTAGAAACTAACTTCTCGTCTGACTAAGCCAGTCTAAAGACGCGGTTCGGGTACCTGTGAACATACCAATACGTTAGAATTCGTTTTCTAAACACGAACTATTACGGTACATATTAATTACATTATTAATATTTTCACAATTGTTTCTTTAATACAAAAGTAAAGCCAACGGAAGAACAATTGTACAACATACTTACTAATGACAGTTTTGTTGAGATGCAATTTTCTTTGTAAACAAGTGTAACTTTTCAAACGCTGATAGGTCGCTGAAATCGCAGGAGTCACAAAGATTGCAGAAGTCGCAGAAATAGCAAGGATAGAGTGCGTTGGGATACAAGGGATACAAGATCTGGATTCCGTAACTGCAACAAATCACAGTTAAGAATAACAGATACTGAAAAGTAGCATTCACAGAAATCACTGCTATCAGAAAATCGCAGTTTAGCCCATCACTATTCGAATCTGACACTGACAGTATTCCTGCTTTGACTGTCTGGTAGCACCGGTAGCAACTAGCAACTATAGCTGGACTTGTTTCAGTAGAGTTCTGCAGGTCTTGACAGCTACTCTTAACTGAATTTAGCGTTTTTATTATTTAATAGTTTAAAAGTTTCATATGCTCTTGATTACGCTAGTGAACTTCAATAATTTGACATAAAGTATATTAATCATAATTAATGTACGATCTACCTTCGTCCTTTTCGTTTCTAACCATAGAAGCTCTGAAAATGTATAATGTCTTTGATGTAACGTCTTTGACGTTCAAGCGTCAGTTGCTGTGTTGTGTTTTAGTTGTTAGGGTATGGGCGTGGACAAATTCGTAATTCCAAAAATGCGCTTTAAACTTATGTTTATGTTGTCCATAGTGCTTTTGCATGTAGCATTGAGTGAGTGTGCCAAATTATTTTGTTTGTTTACAAAATTTTAAGTTATGATTTTGTGTTTCTCTTTCATTAAGGAATATGCATATGAGTCACCAATCATTTCCGAATTGCAGTTTCAGCCAATTGTACAATTCCACCCGTTATTCAAGATTCATGGTTTTCTTGGGAAAATGGGAAGAGTACCATTACGGAGATCAACGGAGATTCAATGTCGAGGAAGGGGCGCTGCCTCGCAATGAAAGAAGAATACCATGTCAACTACACGTTTGTTTTCAAGGAAGATACGTTAACTTGTTATAATTGTGTGAAGCTCATTGTACGGACAGTGAACGTTCTAGAGAAAATAGAGAGTAAGTGCGCTTAGATTTGATGTGATTCTCAATACAACAGAAAAAAATCCTAATAAATCATACCCGTAAAAACTTGTCGACATTTGATTTAAGAAATCACTTAAAAGCACTTGGATGGGATATCAGTTCCAACCGTACAGATATGCGAAACACGTGATCAAATGTTTTAGATTGTATAAATTGAATTGTAATTACTGATTGTCAGTTGACTCTAGCTGATGTGTAAGACTTACGTGGTTTGGAAATACATTGTTTGTGCCCAAATAATAGATATGATTTGGGCATTTATTGTCGAACTGAGTGCAGCATGAATGCTGTTCTTTACTTTGAGTAAACAGTTGTGCTTAGTTCTGATGTATCAGTTGCCTTTTCTTAACTGTGTATGACTGCAGCTTAACAGATCAGTAGTTGTGGCCTTGTGAAGTTGTCAGTCTAATTTTTTGTTCCTGGTTTAGCCATGGTTAACCCTGAGAAGTGTGTACCGGGAACAGTGTTCAGCAATGGTAAAAGTTACATAACAGTATTTAAAAACTGTCCATAAGAATGTACTCTGGGAGATTATCATCAGGTACAGCATTACTTAATTATGCAACCACTTTGCCAGTTTCTGGTTATAAAGTAGAAAGTCAGACCTGAAAAATGTTTTTTTTATGTTATTGTTATTTCTTGTATGTTTGGTAGTTTGCTGTGTTCTCTTGTGTAGTGAGAAAGTAGTACACTAAAGTAATACAACAATTATTTTGTAAGATTGGATATATACTTTTTAGTGGTGTAATACAGTCATGTGCAAATAGCTTTCTAAAAGGAAAATATTATTTATGTAGATCCGGACTTGGAGATGTTTATATACACTTACAGCATATTAATAACAGTTGCACCATCAAATTGCTTAAATATTTTCCAATACATTTGGGGAAAAAAGGTTATGTGCGATGTAACAAGATTGCAGTACCATGCAGAGAATTCAGGTTATGATTGTATTTGTAGCAAGTGCAAAATCTTACACAATCCTGTGTTTATGCAGCACCCTGTGTCACAATTGGAGCAAATGAAGAACCAACAGTTGAGAGAGTTTGCAGAGGTTTACATTCAGATCAACAACTGATAACACTTTTCTCAGAAAATTATGTGCCTGTTAATTGTCGGTCCAGTTTAGAAGGAGTGTGGCAGTTTGCATACCAGGTCAGTATTTCTTTTTATAGTTGTCTATTTAATTGGCATTTAAGTTCTTCTCCACTATTTTTTTCATTTAATACTATGTGGCAACTTGTCTTGAGAAATTAGGAAGTCTTAGGTTATTTGAATTCAGAGAAAGAGTCAGTGAATTGTGAAAAGATTTGTTTTGGGGAGGGGCAGCTGACAAAAAAAAAAATGTACTAAGTCATTTTTGTTACACATATCTGAGCTTCTGCATTGGTAACATTGGTGGAGTTGTGTATGGTAAGGTCAAGATGCACGTTAAATTTTAATGTTGCTAATTGTGGCTACCTTCAGTGACCTACAGAATCTTTGTTATTCTCTGTGGATTCTCAGGCTCTTGATCTGTTACACACTGCATGATTGTCAATAAAATACAGTGAAACATGCTTGTGAAATGGTCATGCACAAAAAAAGCAGAGGTTGGTTTGTAATTTTTTAAGAATACAAACATAGATCCATATTTGAACAAACTTTGTTGTTTCCTTGCAAAAAATTTAAAAAAGTGCTGAATATTCAGCCTTTGTTCAGTTTTTCCATTTTTTAACACTAACTTCAATGCTTAATAGTACCTATAGTGTCATGCTTCAGGTTACTATAACAGTAGTGTGAACAACATCCAGTTTGAAACATCATGTAGTGTTGCAACCAAAATCTATTGTTATTATATTCCAGGGCAACGGTTTGAAGCATGTTGCTGTAAATATTTCTCACATACTTGACATTATCACATAGTGACATATCATGTCACAAAATGGTGGTGAATCTGTTTCTGTAATATCATTAGTTTTATCAGTCAGACTGAAAAACTCCTGCAGTAGAATGATCAGCAGCCACTACATATTATTCTGACACAAAATTTTCTTGTGTGACTCTGTTTGTCATTTTTGCTTCATTTTGTGAGTACCTCAAAGTTCCTAGTCAAGATTAGGAATACTGTGGAATTAAGCATATTATTCTGTGTTGACATCTGACTAGGTTTAATGGATCAAGAGGAATAGTTCATAAAGTTATTGGTTTTGACCACTGACATAATATTAACAGCTGCTGTGATGTCCTCTTTTCGTGTGTGTATTCACAGCAGGCCAGTTGTTACTTGGTGAAGACAACAAATGTGGTGGGGATGGGGGGGGGGGGGGGGGGCTTTTGGTGACAGACTGAGGTGTAGCTTTTCCCAAGGACTAGGTTGAGTTGTAAAGTGGTGACATTTTGGCTTTGAGTTGGCAGATTGAACAAATGTGAAATTAAAATATCCTGGATGTAGTGGCAGACTGATTGGTAGCTTAGACCATTTGAAAAAATTACTACTGATTATAGTCCCATATTGTATACAGTTTTTGTTGTGTGTTTCCTACATTACTGGTCAAAGCTGATGACTTGTATCCAATATTCCTCTTTATCCGCTTTAATAAGCCATAACAATGTAATCCTGCAGATTTTATATGTAGTATGAGCTTTCTCATTGTGTCTGAAGTTTATGATAAAACAGTATAATTTTTTGCAGTAATGGTGACTACAATGTATTAAATTTTAACTTTATTTTATGAACACTAACAAAATCATCAGGTTCGTATTCGTCATGTTTTCAGTTCTAATTGGAATTGGAATAATCACTAATAAATGTGGAGAAAATTAGAATATCATTCCCGGCCATGAAAACTAGTGAAACCAAACTTGTTTCTTCATTAAACAAAAATTGATTCATGGGAATGTAGACTTTCAACCTGAAAATATTTTGGTGAAATAGTCTCTAGCCTATAATGCTGTATTTAAATATGGTCACATACTGTCCATTTATAGACACCTAATGTGGGAAAGCTAAATATTATATTACCACATACAATCTTGCTATATAGTTACAGAAGTAACAGTATTGTGAGAATTATCACACCATAAAATTGGTGACAAGAGACTGAATTAATCATAATATCCAAATTAATACTAACTGTAACAATATCTGAGCAGTTTGAAGTAAGTGAAGGCTGAAATCATCAGTTGTCATTGAAGTCATTAATATAGAAAAGGACAAGTAGCATATGCTTTGTTGGTCTGTGTTATTTTGTTTAATTAATTATCTAAAATGACATATCAATCTGTCTTTTATAATGGTGGTCTGAGGTGAAATGTCATGATCACAGTGGAGGAGAAAGGTGTTGGTAAAAGTCTAGAATAGGTCCAGTGGCGTAATTATGTGTTTCGTGCAGGAATGTTGTCAGCACTTGATGTGAACAAAAGAAAGTGTGCGGCTGTTTGTGTTATGCAGCCATTGAGAGAGCAGCAGGCAGACGACTTGTTTCGAAGCAATACATAAAGGGTGAAACATTGTTGTAAACAAGGATTATAAATGCAATTGCTCCTTGTCTAAGTGACAGTTGTTTACACTGTGATAGTATTTGGAAACCAAGGAAATCATCATAACCAATGATATATTTGAAAAAGCAGTGAAATATATATCTGCTCTGTGTTTCTACACAATCGGTCTGCATGAGCACACTGACTAAGTGGATCAGTGTTTTCTAATTAAATCATGGCAGAAGGTAGGTGGACCAATCTTTATTAATATATTGAATGTGCTGCTCTTTTACGGATAAACATCAATCGGCATACCTTCTCCCATGATTTAATTAAAAAACATTGACCCACTTACTCATTGTTTTTGTGCAGATCAATTGCGTTGTCATTTTACCATCACATTTGATACATTTTTGTCTCTCTGTAATTAATCCATGAGACATGCCCCAATGGATGACGTTGCTGTGCAGAACTAAATCATTTAAATCAGTCCACTTTATAGCACTCACAGCCATAGTCACAAAATATTTCTCTGAAAGCTCACGAATAAACAGAAAAACATCAAACAAGACATTGTTTTCAATTTTGCTGGTAGAAACACATTGCCTCACTTCTCACCTCTTCTTGGTTATCTCAGTCATACTATTGGCTATGTGAAACTTACGCGTTGCCAACATATGAGCAGAAGATTAGCACCGCTGTGACTGTCGCTGGCCCTGATGTAGACTTTAGCCAGTGTGTTCATGTGCATTGTTCTGAGATTGTTCCGTAGTAGTATTGGAAAGTTTGCTTAAAAAAGAATGGCTGTTATCAACCTGAAGGTTAATTTATTCAAGGTTTCTTGCTTGTGGCCACTAACGTTAATGGATACTCACTAAACATTTACTTAATGGTAATGAGTAAGTAAGTAAATAACAATACATGTTGTTTTCTTCAGCCTGCAGACTGGTTGATGCAGCTCTCCATATTAACCTCTTGGTTATTGTTATTGATAATTATGTACTCGAAAGAATAATGTCGTTATTGTATTTCTTTGTCTTCCACCAAGCAGTGGCTGTTTCAGTTGTGTGTGTTTTGGGTCCATCTGCTATTTGGTCTGACATTTCTTCTTCCTCCTGGGTGCTAATGGAACTTTCTTTTTGACAATATTGCATTGTATACTCTTTACATAGCTCCACAAATCATTTCTGTAACCCACCGTCTTTCGTGCAGCTGTGATGCTGCTGTAAGTGACCATTTCTTACTCATTGATGAATATAACTGCTCTACAAAACTTCATTTCATAGCCTGAAATCTGTCCTGTCTTCCTCTTTCTGTAGTTACACATTGCTGCTATGTCTGAAGTTTGTTGAAGCCACTGTTTGTAAAATGTCATCATTAGATCGTGCCCAGTTTATTTTGACCCCCCCCCCCCCCCCCACTTTTTTCTGCCATGCTTCATAGGATAAAATTTGATCAAATTGATAGGGCTGCTCTAAAGGATGTTTTGTGATTATAATATTATTTTGAATAAAGGTTTTCACATTGAGCAAAGACAATTGACCAAAGTGTGGTTACATTGTAACAGGCTCTTCCGCTGGGTGTTGATATTGGCAATTTGTTTTCATCTGTTGTAGCCAATTGGTTTATAGTATCCAGTTGCCATTGATAATTGCAGAATGATTTCTGCCAGCAGAATTTCTGCTTTGATTTGTTTTCTATGAGACCGGAAGAAAACTGTAACTGCTGACAGACTGACCAGTACATATAGCCGGGGGTCTAGGATATGTCGGGAGTTGGGAAAGCCAACAAATCTCAGCATGAAAATACAATTGCCACAATGGATTCATGTGTAGCATAGCCCAAGATATACGTCCATCGTTGCAGTAACCTGCTTATTTATGATTTTATTGAAAATTCCAAGAATGTGGTTAAATTCGAACCTAACAGAATAAAATAAAAACTAACTTTATTTATGAGCCATAGGAAATTATGACGAGCATTCTGATAGGCTAGTGATGACTGACTCGCGATTCATAACATTTAATTCCTGTCATTCATAGGGTCAACAGTTACTAACTACAACACACAATGGAAAACCTGCAGTGTACCATAAGTGCACTTTTACCACACAATTTCCTTCTTTTTTTACCTATACATATTTCGCTGAAGTTTCGGTGTCATCAGTGATTTAATTTTATTTTCTTAATAACACATACTGATGTCTGCATAGCTGTCTGTCATCGGTAACTAATAAGGATGTTCCTGTATTATGTTACTTATGTATAACATCAGTATGTCAATGGTGAAACTTCACCCGAATGTGTATGGGTCAAAAAGAACAAACTTGTATTCGCTCAGTTGCGATTTGCTGAATTGCTTTTTTGAAACATTAATTTGTAAGCAAACATGAACAAAAAGATCATTATACTATTATTAGATAGTAATCATAGGATTAATATATATCATATTGATGTGGATTCTTAAACTTTTTCATCGGCAAACACTTTTGTTCAGGCACTTTTCTTTGTGAACTCACTCATCATTCCAAAGGTAATTAATGCTGACAGTGTATACAGGCAATATATAATAGTTTCTCCATGTACTTCTCCACTCCAATGTTACACAAACAACCACCTTTGCCGAATCCCTGTTCAAGTAAATTCTTACGCACAAACAGTATTTGACTAAAACTGCTTGAACTGGATAAATATACCATTAAAGAACTATGATGAAATATTAGATTAAAACAGTGAAAGATAAGTTCATGTTTAATAGGATGGATGCGACTTCTTCTCTCACAGTTGTTTGAAGAGTGGGTTAATTTCCAACACTACTGCTTTCTTGACATTCCTGATGGTGTGAGGATTGTAGCAATATTTGATTTATTGGCCACTATTGTTCAGACACAATATATGTCTCAAAAATTCTGCTACGTATTGGCGTTAATGATATGGGCCTGTAATTTATTGGATTACTCTTATTGCCTTTCTTGAATATTTGGGGGGACCTGTGCAATTTTCCAGTCTTTGTGTATGGATCTTTTGTCGAACAAGCAGTTGTACATGATTGTTAAATATGGAGCTATTACATCAGCATACTCTAAAAGGAACCTAATTGCTATACAGTCTGGACTCGAAGACTTGCTGTTATTAAATGATTGAAGTTGCTTCACTACTCCAAGGATATCTTGAGTCAAATTATGGAATATTTGCTTCATCATCTTTGGTGAAGGAATTTCGGAAGGTTGTGTTAAGTAACTCCACTGTCATCGTTAGTATTTCCATTGCTGTCACTCATAGAAGGCATAGATTGTCTCTTATCGCTAGCATACTTTACATATAATCAGAGTATCTTTGGATTTTCCGCCAGGTTTCAAGACAAACTTTCTTTGTGAAAGCTATTATAAGCTTCTCTAATTGAAGTCCATTGTAAATTTTGAGCTTCTGTAAAAGTTTGTCAGTCTTGGGGATTTTGCATTTGTTTAAATTTGGCGTGGTTTTTTCCTCCATCACTGTTCTGGCCCATTTTGTGTATCAAGGGGGATCAACTCGCATCATTTGTTAATTTATTTGGTATAAATCTCTCAATTGCTGTCAATACACTATTTTGAATTCAAGCAACATCTGGTCTACATTTACGAAGTCTGTTCAAAAAGAATTGGAACATTGTGCACAAAATTTTTCTATGCTTACCTTTTACTTACTGTATGTTGTCTCCTTCGAAATACTCTCCTCCACAATTGACACACTGCTCTCAGTGCCATTCCCACTTCCAGAAGCAGTCTTGGTATGCCTCTTGTTGGGTTGCATGAAGCATCATCTGCTAATTTTCTTTTAGCTCGTCTATTGTTGCAAATATCCATTCTTTCAACAGTATTTTCAACTTTGGAAATAACAAAAAAGTCTGCTGGGGCCAGGTCTGGAGAGTATGGAGGATGAGGCAGCACAATGATTTCGTTTTTTGGGTGATAGCCATGCACCAACTATGCATTCCAAGATGCTGTATTAGGATTTCATGACGTTATCCTACTGAAATGTTACACTCTTCTGCATTCTCTCGGACATTCATTTGTTGACTGGCAACCACAGTTTCGTTGACATTCCTGACATGAGCATCATCGGTCGTTGTCCAAGGGCCCCCTGAATGAGGGTCATTTGTAACTTTCGTACAGCCATTTTTAAGCCATGTGAACCATTTATAACAGCAAGTATGGCTTAATCACTCATCACTGCAGACTTCCTGCATTATTTAGTGTGTCTCTGTAAAGGTTTTCTTGAGTTCCATGCAAAATTTAATCCAGACCCATTGCTCCTCTAACTATGCCGTCTCGAAATTTGCAAACTGTGTGACACAAGATTCCACTCAATAAAGCACTGAACAATAACTAACTGACATACAACAATGAAACTTCTGGCAGTTTCACATTAAACACAGGTGTGTTTAGCGATGCTAACCACATTTCGCTCCAGCACACCATTGGGGCAAAATTAAGAACATTCTGGAAGTTTTTAAATGAACCTCCTACATTGTTAATTTGGAAGGAGTGGAGATGGTCTCTCAGGAAGGCCTCAAACTAATTTTTATCTACTTGTTTGAGTAGGTATACTTCTCATTTATTTTTGGAGGATTTGGGAGTTACGGGATTCAGTCCTGCTACAGCCACCCTGTGTTCACAAATCCCTGTATCTGTTTTGATGTTCATTATTAGTTCAGGATTATTTGTTGCTAAGAAGTCAAGTGTGTTTTCACAACCGTTTACTTTTAGAGTGGACTCATGAACTAACTGCTCAAAATAATTTTCAGAGCATGCATTTAGCACGATTAGAGTTGATGTTTTATGCATACCTCCGGATTTAAACATGTATTTTCACCAACATATAAGGGATAAATTGAAGTCACTACCAGCTACAATTGTATGAGGCGGGTATGTGTTTGAAATTAGATTCTAGTTTTCTTTGAACTTTTCAGCAATTGTGACATCTGAGTTAGGAGATAGGTAA